>NW_007378328.1:38659-101001 GCF_000475195.1 Diaphorina citri | reverse complement strand
CACACAAAAAAAAAAAAAAAAAAAAAAAAAAAAAAAATGGCCCAGACGCAAGTTCGATTTCCGCCCGAGGCAAGCTTTATCCTACATAGATAAGGTTTCGTTCTCGGAACGGTTGGTTTTCTCCTATTCTGTTCTCTTAGATTTCGGGACGAATATAGACGAATAACAGTTCCCTCTATCTGATTTTATCCTGAACAGATAATGTTCGTTCTCGGAACGGGCTGGCTTTCTCCTATCCTGTCTTCCTTCTAACTTCCATTTCGGGACGATAAGACCTTAGTTGTTACAGTTCTCCGTATCAAACTTTTTTTGAAAAACTGAGATTGTGGTACTGATCATTAATTAACTTAGAAAAAAAAAGACGTTTAGTTAATAGAGGGAACTTTAACGGCCAAGGTCTTATATCGAAGAGAAAAGGAAGACAATATAATACATCAAATAATGCTCTGAATTAAAGGGTGATCACTTAATACATAAAATTAATTAGCTACTCATTTTCCTCACGAGGCTGAGTGGGCCCCGCAACAGCCAGTCACGGAATCAATCATTTGGATGATACAAATTTCTTGACCCAGCCGGGAATCGAAGGGGAAGTCAAGGGGAAAAAAAGAGGAAGTGGTTGGGTGGAAGAGCTCCTCTAGGAGAAAGAACCCTGCCACTTAAAAGAAAGCCGTAAAAAAAAGATTGCAGGAAAAATGTGGGAAATTTTGGTGCCAAAATGAGAGAGAAAAAAAAAATGGCCCAGACGCAAGTTCGATTTCCGCCCGAGGCAAGCTTTATCCTACATAGATAAGGTTTCGTTCTCGGAACGGTTGGCTTTCTCCTATTCTGTTCTCTTCGATTTCGTGCCGAATATAGACGAATAACAGTTCCCTCTATCTGATTTTATCCTGAACGGATAATGTTCGTTCTCGGAACGGGCTGGCTTTCTCCTATCCTGTCCTCCTTCTAACTTCCATTTCGGGACGATAAGACCTCAGTTGTTACAGTTCTCCCTATCAAACTTTTTTGAAAAACTGAGATTGTGGTACTGATCATTAATTATCTTGAAGAAAAAAAAGACGTTTAATTAATAGAGGGAACTTTAACTGCCAAGGTCTTATATCGAAGAGAAAAGGATGACAAGATAATACATCAAATGCTCTGAATTAAAGGGTGATCACTGATCACTTAATAGGTACATAAAATTAATATCATTACAGGGTGACTCCGGAGGACCTCTACAAGTGAACAACACATTGTTCTTCGCGGTACGTGAATGTCCTATGGAAATTATCGGCATCACATCATTTGGACGATATTGTGCTCAGAAGAATTCGCCCGGTATTTACACGGATGTGGCCAGCTTCGTACCTTGGATCGAGAGGAGGGGGGGGGGGGGGGGGGAGAAGAAAACAAGAGAGAAGAAGAATAATACTGAAAGAAGAATTAGAAACCGTGTACTGTTAGTAAAACTGCGAGAGCCAGCTTAGTTAGCTTGGTTGGTAGCGCGCCTGCCTTATAAGCGCTACGTCGCGGGTTCGATTCCCGCCCGGTGCAAACTTTATCCTAAACAGATAAGGTTCGTTCTCGGAACGGTTGACTTTTTCCTATCCTGTCCTTCTCTCTTCTATTTCAGGACTATGAGACCTCAGTAGTTACAGCTATAAGATCTCAGTTAGTGGTTCCCTCTATCAAATCTCTTGAAAATAAAATAAATTGTAATTGTAATTTATTTATTTGCATCAAGTATACATTATAACATAGAACATTGCAAGGGTAAATACATGAAAGAATAGGAATAATGGAAAATTCTGCCATTTCTGAGCCCATTTATGTTTTTAATTTTTAGTAGGTCGGTATTAGGTATTTTGAATTTTTTCTTAGGGCACATAATATTGAATAGAACTTACCTTGGGTTTGCATATCATCGGATACTTATTGCCATCAGATCCGAGGAAAGTTATCATCTTGGGCCGCTTCAACGAGGAGAATATATGTACATGATCTTCCACACCCTGGAAATACACCAGGTCCTGGGAGAAAGGGTTGTGCTGTCTGTCCTGATCTAGGGAGCTCGGTAGAGAGAGAGTACGTAGTCGCTGAATCGGTATCATGATGTCTGAGAAAGCACCTGAGAAGAACGGAAGGATCGCGCGTCTGTCTTGTAAGCGTCTGTCTTATAGCGCGTCTGTCTTGTAAGCGCTAGGCCGCTCGAGATCAAAATTGTGGGAACATTAAGATTCGTCTCAAACTACCTGAGTTGACCTTTTTCATAACACGATTCGTCTCAAAAAAAGGGCTCAAAATTAGCAGCATAACAAGATTCGTCTCAAAATTGAATCTGGAGATAAAAGAGAAAAATCCCATCCCATGACAAAATATCCCTCGAAAGTGGTACCTAAAAAATACCTTGGTAGGTAAACACCGTCAGTCCTTGTTTGGTCAAGTAAATCAATAAATTACCTTCGGTAAGGAGTCGAACCAGAGCCTTGTTGAGAGATCGTAGCGAGGTAGAAGCGGTCTTGGGAGACGCCATATTACACAAATGAGACAGATATTCCACCAGCTTCTGAAATTTGCCGATAAATTCGGCGGCAGGCTTCAGGCGGGCATCCTGGAGGAAATAAAACGGCAAAGGAATAATAAGTAGTGTAAGTAGTGCTTTATTTAGACTGTCACCTTATAAGTTGTTCCATTATATTAACAGTTAACAATGGGGACACGGTTTGTCCAGTGGTAACTCACTTGCTTGGAATGCAAACCATTTATTTTTGCAATTTCGTTAATATTTTCAATTTGTTTTTTTTTCTTTTTTTTATGAAAAATTTTCCAAGACAAAAAAAATCACGTTTCTTCTTCTTTCTTTTTTTTTTTAAAATGTAGTCAAAATCGCGTTTGCAATACTTCTACGCACAATCTTTTACATCCATTCGTATCCAGTGACGAAAAAGTTTGATCAAAAAAATTCCACCCGGGATTCAAACCCAGAACCTACGGCTTGGGAGTCAGAGCTCTTAGCCGCTCGGCCACAGTGGTGGGCACTCAGGTGTTTTTTTTCTTCTTCTTCTTTTTCAAGCCTACTTTAAGTAAGTACATTATTGGCCAGCCTAGTTAGCTAGCGAGTCTGGCTTGTAAGCGCTAGGTCGCGATTCTCGTCCGAGGTGGGCAAATAGGGACTCAAGTTTTCTTCAAGCCTACTTTAAAAGTACATTATTGAACCTTCAGACCTACCTTGAGCACATTTTTGAATCGGTTAAGTCGAAGCTGATACGGAGACTTATGAACATCCACAGTGCATGATTCGGATACTCAAGTATACCTTAAGTACATTGTTGGACCTTCAAGCCTCTACCTTAAGTATGTACATTATTAAATCTTCAAGCCTACCTTGAGCACATTATTGAATCGGTTAAGTCGAAGCTGATACGGGGACTTATGCAGGGACATGAACATCCACAGCGCGTGATTCGGATACTCGAGTATACACTTGACGATGATCGAGCGAAGTAAGCGGAAACATTCGTCATGAGGGTGACATATTCGGGATACGATCTGCGAGAAGGCTGAGAAGAACATGTAGGTGGGCAGCTTGGAGATGAAGTTCTCTATGGTGCGAGTTACCTGGACGAGAAAGAAGCATAACTCAGGGGTTGGACGCAAAAACTACTTATAGCGTTTTGTTCGCGGTATTCGCGTTTTGTTCGCGGTATCCGCGGTTTGTTCGCGGTATCCGCGGTTTGTTTGCGGTATTCGCGTTTTGTTCGCGGTATTCGCGTTTTGTTCGCGGTATTTGCGGTTTGTTCGCGGTATCCGCGGTTTGTTTGCGGTATTCGCGGTTTGTACGCGGTATTCGCGGTTTGTTCGCGGTATCCGCGGTTTGTTTGCGGTATTCGCGGTTTGTTCGCGGTATTCGCGTTTTGTTCGCGGTATTCGCGTTTTGTTCGCGGTATTCGCGGTTTGTTCGCGGTATCCGCGGTTTGTTTGCGGTTTTCGCGGTTTGTTCGCGGTATTCGCGTTTTGTTCGCGGTATTCGCAGTTATTGGTTCGATATATGGAAGAATAATTGGGCAAAAAACTCCTTGAATTTGATGGGCACATTCGTTCTTTTGGCAAAATTTTTGATGGTAAATTCGAGGAAATCAGGCTGTATCTCGCAAATTATTGGTGTAAAAAAAAAGTGGATATAACTTTCGAAATTTTTTGATATTGGCTTGTTACAAGCGCATATTTCGTGAACAAACCGCGGATACCACGAACAAACCGCGAATAGGTGACTAATCACAGAAGAATCGATAAGACTCTAGAGTTAAAGGTACACCTCTCAGTATTCCCCTGTCTAAACGATTTCGAACCCACGACCTCTCATCTACCAACCTGATACTGGGCTAAATACACTATACTCTTCTCCCATCTATTCCATATGAGTACAGCGTAGCGGTAGTTCTTCAGATTGAGGTCCATGTCTACATTAACCATTTCATCGTTATAGGTAGCAACTAGGAGCTTAGCTTCGGCACAGGTACGCCTGTCTTCCATGCATGCCGTCTTGACTTGCTCCATGTCGGGGAAGTGCATGTCCAAGCCTTTGGTCAGCGTGTCCAGAGCGCGCACCTGAGGGAAAATCAATTTGTTTGAATCCAAAGACACTAAAACGGATAGTTTCTACTTATTTCCTGATTTTGAAAATTTGGACCGACCTATTCCTATACTCTCATTTCGCTGTACCTATAGCGCTATATACTTATAAGAGGTTCCCTTGATATAAGAGAAAGTAAAAAGTTTCAAAGGACTAAAGTGAATCTATGTTGTAACTCGATTTTGAGTTACGGAAAACCTTGTAAGTATGTATACAGAGGTACAAAACTCCATTTTGGAAATTTGATTGATACCCAATGTATTTCATTATTCAAGGAGTTTTTTGCCCGATTATTGTTCCATACATAATTTCAGAATATTTACTTCGCAAATCATGTGAGAAATCTATTCTTTGTCATGAAAATCCAAAAATGGGGGCAAAAAAAGAAGGGAAACTGTTAAACTCTCACAAGAAAATCTAAAACATCAATTATTTGCGGTAAAAAAAGAGCTGAAAAAATATAGAATAAAATGATAATAATAAATAGAAGAGTCCAAGTAATTCAAGTAAAGATAAAGGGGTTAAAAAGAAAACACAAAGTGTTTGATCGCTGTTTTTATTTCGTAACAATTAAGCGAGTCCAAGGGCTACATTGGACTCGTGTGGTCTGTGTCGTAGCATGCCCATCCTGTAGCATGTCCCTCATCAGATGGACGATAAGAGACACAGTACTATCCCAACCGCGGATTTTCAATGTTTCCTCTTCCTAATTTGCAGACTCTAGAGTTAAAGGTACACCTCTCAGTATTCCCCTGTCTAAACGATTTCGAACCCACGACCTCTCATCTACCAACCTGATACTGAGCTAAATACACTATACTCTTCTCCCATCTATTCCATATGAGTACAGCATAGCGGTAGTTCTTCAGATTGAGGTCCATGTCTACATTAACCATTTCATCGTTATAGGTAGCGACTAGGAGCTTAGCTTCGGCACAGGTACGCCTGTCTTCCATGCATGCCGTCTTGACTTGTTCCATGTCGGGGAAGTGCATGTCCAAGCCTTTGGTCAGCGTGTCCAGAGCGCGCACCTGTGGGAAAATCAATTTGTTTGAATCCGGGGACACTAAAACAGATAGTTTCTACTTATTTCCTGATTTTGAAAATTTGGACCGACCTGTTCCTATACTCTCATTTCGCTGTACCTATAGCGCTATATTATACTTATAAGAGGTTCCCTTGATATACTTAAGAGAAAGTAAAAAGTTTCAAAGGACTGAAGTGAATCTATGTTGTAACTCGATTTTGAGTTACGGAAAACCTTGTAAGTATACAGAGGTACAAAACTCTATTTTGGAAATTTGAATGATACCCAATGTATTTCATTTTACATGGTTTTTGGTAGTAGGGGGTCAAGGGGAGGTTTCTTCAGACCTAGATTTTTGTCAGAGCTCATTCTCTCTTCTGCTTTCAGAATGGAAGGTTCTCTCTGCTCCCTCTCTACTCTCTGTGATATCTCCAAATATTTCAACATGATTTTTTTTTTTTTTTTTCAACAAGAGTTTCCATTAGAGTATTTAAGATTACCAAGGAGTCTTTCCTATGTAACTTTTCACGAGAAATCGATCGGTGTACATGTAAGGGTTCTAGCGAATGATGGTCACCAAATATGCGCTTGTACAAGCCAATATCAAAAAATTTCGAAAGTTATATCTACTTTTTTTTACACCAATAATTTGCGAGATACAGCCTGATTTCGTCGAATTTGCCATCAAAAATTTTGTCAAAAGAGAACGAATGTGCCATCAAATTCAAGGAGTGTTGGATCACGCGACTGATAGGATTCATAGGGGATGAATCCGCTAAGAATATATTCACACATTGTAAGGGAAGCATGCGTAATGATCCCACGACGCTACAGTTCTTCCTACCTTATATGTTACTCCATGCTATTATCTCATCAGATCAGAATATTCCTATGATACATGAAGAGATCCAGGCTGTGATGAACGGAGCGAATAACCTCGCCCCCGGTGTGACTAGTAGCTATCGACAGATTCAATAATTTACGAGATACAGCCTGATTTCCTCGAATTTGCCATCAAAAATTTTGTAAAAAGAGAACGAATGTGCCATCAAATTCATCATTAGCTTTTTTTTCGAAATAGGACATCATTTACGTACCTGCTCCATCTTATCCCACAACAGTCTCGCCTTCTCAATAAACAACTTCTTGGGTCTAAACTTCTCATCCACAGCCAGAATATTGGAATACGCCTGTTGAAAGTTAGACGCCTTACGTGCAATCTCAATGCTTTTCAGCCAACAGTTGCCTATCGCCTGATTGAACAGATCTGACAGACACGCCTTGTCTGCAAACAATTGCTGAGCCACTGTTAAGCTGACGCGTCTCAGACATAGCACAGGTTCAATGACCCTGCCCTGGGGCTGCATCAGCATCAGGCGCTGGTCAAAGTTGCTGATCAAGTCGGAGAATTCGCTGCTCAGTTGTGAAGGCGTGAGGACGTCTCTGCTGACTGACTCGATGGTAAGGGTCGCCAGCTTCTCAAACTCACTCAGCATGTGTAGCTTCACAATATACTCGTAGCCTTCTCTATACCCAGTGGATGTGAAGAGAGAGTCGGTCAGCAGACGCCTTAGCTCTGATACTTCCTGCTTGACAAGGTCTAGGTTTCTATCACGTAGATGTAATGTTGCTTTACCTATCCCCACACCCCAGGCGAACAAACCGCGGATACCGCGAACAAACCGCGGATACCGCGAACAAACCGCGGATACCGCGAACAAACCGCGGATACCGCGAACAAACCGCGGATACCGCGAACAAACCGCGGATACCGCGAACAAACCGCGGATACCGCGAACAAACCGCGGATACCGCGAACAAACCGCGGATACCGCGAACAAACCGCGGATACCGCGAACAAACCGCGGATACCGCGAACAAACCGCGGATACCGCGAACAAACCGCGGATACCGCGAACAAACCGCGGATACCGCGAACAAACCGCGGATACCGCGAACAAACCGCGGATACCGCGAACAAACCGCGGATACCGCGAACAAACCGCGGATACCGCGAACAAACCGCGGATACCGCGAACAAACCGCGGATACCGCGAACAAACCGCGGATACCGCGAACAAACCGCGGATACCGCGAACAATCCGCGAATACCGCGAACAACTGCAGATACCGCGAGCCAACCGCGAATACCACGAGCAAACCGCGAATAGGTGACTTATTACAGAAGAATCGATGAGGACCTTCCACTTATGAAAATGAAGGGGAAATGAGTAAATTAAGTCCAAACTTCAAACCTATGGTCAAAATGTAGGAGAATCCTCCCCTCAACCCCCTACATTTCCCCTGACCCCCTACATGGTTTTTGGTAGTAGGGGGTCAAGGGGAGGTTTCTTCAGACCTAGATTTTTGTCAGAGCTCATTCTCTCTTCTGCTTTCAGACTGGTAGGTTCTCTCTGCTCCCTCTCTACTCTCTGTGATATCTCCAAATATTTCAACCTGATTTTTTTTTTTTCAACAAGAGTTTCCATTAGACTATTTAAGATGACCAAGGAGTCTTTCCTATGTAACTTTTCACGAGAAATCGATTGGTGTACATGTAAGGGTTCTAGCAATGATGGTTCACGAAATATGCGCTTGTAACAAGCCAATAACAAAAAATTTCGAAAGTTATATCTACTTTTTTTTACACCAATAATTTGCGAGATACAGCCTCATTTCGTCGAATTTGCCATCAAAAATTTTGCCAAAAGAACGAATGTGCCCATCAAATTCAAGGAGTTTTTTTGCCCGATTATTGTTCCATACATAATTTCAGAATATTTACTTCGCAAATCTTTTGAGAAATCTATTCTTTGTCATGAAAATCCAAAAATGGGGACATAAAAAGAAGGGAAACTGTTAAACTCTCACAAAAAAATCTAAAACATCAATTACTTGCGGTAAAAAAAAGCTGAAAAAAATCTGCGAATATCGCGAACAAACCGCGGATACTGCGAACAAATCGCGAATACCGCGAACAAACCGCGAATACCGCGAACAAACCGCGAATACCGCGAACAACCGCGAATACCGCGAACAAACCGCGGATACCGCGAACAAACCGTGAATACCGCGAACAATCCGCGAATATCGCGAACAAACCGCGGATACCGCGAACCAACCGCGAATACCACGAGCAACCGCGAATAGGTGACTTATCACGGAAGAATCGATGAGGACCTTCCACTTATGAAAATGAAGGGGAAATGAAAATGAAGGGATACCGCGAACAAACCGCGGATACCGCGAACAAAACGCGAATACCGCGAATAAACCGCGAATACCGCGAACAAACCGCGAATACCGCGAACAAACCGCGGATACCTCGAACAAAACGCGAATACCGCGATGTACATCAAGTAACTGCAATACAATACTATGTACACTATCCGATGCTAACATGAGCTGCCGTACCTCGCTGTGATTGGTAGACAGCTCTCTATGTAGTCTACCCAAGGCGTGCAGCTTAACCTCTATCGTCTCATGGGACACGTATTTAATAAGCAGCTCCAGCCTAGACTGCAAGCTCATGCTTTCCATTGTCTTTGTACATCAAGTAACTGCAATACAATACTATGTACACTATCCGATGCTAACATGAGCTGCCGTACCTCGCTGTGATTGGTAGACAGCTCCCTATGTAGTCTACCCAAGGCGTGCAGCTTAACCTCTATTGTCTCATGGGACACGTATTTAATAAGCAGCTCTAGCCTAGACTGCAAGCTCATGCTTTCCATTGTCTTCACATAGCGTTGTACAATCTCATGCACACTAGCGATCTCTGTCGTGTAAGGTAGGAAGTACAGCTCCTGTATATGTGCCGAGATCATCATCTCATTGGTCACTATAATATAGTGGAAGAGGTCACTAACCTCATGTACATAGGAGGAGAGGAGGGGGAGGAGAGAGACGAAGATAGTGCTTAGCATGGGACCGAGGCAGGCTGCGTCCACACTACGAACGAAGGCGTTCCACACGTTAATAACGAGGAGAGGGAAGAAGGAACGTTCTAGTTGTAACGCTGTACGTAGTGTGACCAGAACTTTGAGACGAACGGGCGTGATGTAACGAGGACCTGAGAGGAGACAGAAACATTTTAGCGTGAATCAGTGGTTGTATGAACGAGCTCTTTCAGAAAAACCCTGCCACTTAAAAGATAGTAAAAAAAAAATCTTTACCCTCAGGTCTACAGCATCATATTGAAAGATACTTTGGACATCTTCAAAAGCGTAGAAGCATGAAAAATAAGCTTGTTTGTTACACTCAACCGATGACAAAAGGCTTTACCTGATTGGGGTTAAGTGACAAAGAAGTTAATCAAACAAGCAGTTCGGGACTTATCTTCAAACAAACTTACTTCGATCATTCATAAAATTTACCTAGTAAGGGCAGAATATAAGTCAGGGAAAGCAGTATATTTTGCTTGATATCATCCGGGGTGTCACTCCGTACCAAACTGCTTTCCAACTGATTGAGAATTCCCAGGAATCGAATACTGAGGAACTCCGCTATACCTTCCTGTGTTTGACACGAAGATGGCTTGTAAACCTGAAACATAAGAAGAGGGCTTAAAAGCTGGGGGCATGGTTAGCCCAGTGGCTAATCATGCTGAAGGTCCCGGGTTCGAATACCACTATCGACAAAAAAAAAATTGCACTCGATTTTCGATTGCAAATATTTCAACGGGGAACTTTCCGGGGTTCTCGTGTTGACCCGGCACCTAAGTGGGAAGTATTGTGTCTCTTCTCGCCCATCTGATGAGAGGCATACTACGGGATAGGTCTGCTGCGACACAGACCACACGAGTCTAATGTAGCAGTTGTACGAATACGAAATAATAATAAAAAAAGACAGCTACTTACTATTATGATAGTGGGTCATTGTAGTCAAATTCTCAAATAATTTCGAAGACAAAATTTCACACCTTGACTAGGATTGAACCCACGCCCTCCTGTTTAAAACTCACCATATCATATTGTTTGACCACAAGTATAGCATCCTGAGCGGTCCTCTTGTTCTTGTGATAATAGGTCAGTATGTACGCTATAATGGAGGAGTAGGATTGGCAAATGAGGTTCTTCACGTTAAGCCCTGTCTCTCGCAACACTAGATCGCATACGGGAAAGAAATTTTTAAAAAGGGGAAAAAGATTTGTTTTATTATTTTTTTTTTTTTTTTTTTTTTTTTTTTTTTTTTTTTTTTTGAGAGTAATGTAGAAGGACGTAAACTGATTGGGTCCCTTTGACCTTTTTCTCATGTCTTTGGATCCCATATTTTTTGGGGTCCGAAAAAACATACGACTCAATGAGTTTCCTCCCAGTGAAGAAAGTGGATGATTTTTGGGTTGGCGTTGAAAGTGTGAGATTCTAGAGCTAGAGCACCAAAATCCAACTAAACTGGTCGTCTGACTGAAGTTTTGTTTTTTTCTTTAAACTTAGTTTGTTTAAAATTCAAAATAAACCCAAATCCTTGGTCTTAATCTATACTTGGAAAGCGGATTTCAGCTGAGTTGAACATAAATGTTCGTTAACTTGTCACTAAAGTCGGTCTATTACCTGTAGCATAGCGCTCATAGAAGATCCACTGATTTCGGTTTCCTCCCAATGAAGAAAGTGGATGATTTTTGGGTTGGCGTTGAAAGTGTGAGATTCTAGAGCTAGAGCACCAAAATCCAACTAAAGTGGTTGTCTGACTGAAGTTTTGTTTTTTTCTTTAAACTTAGTTTGTTTAAAATTCAAAATGAACCCAAATCCTTGGTCTTGATCTATACTTGGAAAGCGGATTTCAACTGAGTTGAACATAAATGTTTGTTAACTTGTCACTAAAGTCGGTCTTTTACCTGCAGCATAGCGCTCATAGAAGATCCACTGATTTCACACAGACCGGTCACACAAGATAGAACTGCCTCGTTTTCCACGGCAAACGGTAACAAATACTTGGCCAGATGTTTGTGTAGGAATTCCTCTAGAAACGATTGCTTCGAGTAGCCAAACGCGAATGAAAACGCCTCAACCACGTCCTAGAAATGTAGAAATAATGACGGTAACAAATACTTGGCCAGATGTTTGTGTAGGAATTCCTCTAGAAACGATTGCTTCGAGTAGCCAAACGCGAATGAAAACGCCTCTACCACGTCCTAGAAATGTAGAAATAATTAAAAATATACTTTTTATAAGAGGTTTGATAGAGGGAACTGTAACTGCTAAGGTCTTATCGTCCCAAAATCGAGAACGAAGACAGGACAGGAGAAAACCAGCCGTTCCGAGAGCGAACATTATCCGTTCAGGATAAAATCCGCCCCGGGCGGGAATCGAACCCGCGGCCTAGCCCTTACAAGGCAGACACGCTACCAATCAACAACCAAGCTAACTAGGCTGGTAAAAATTCATGTTTCTACTTGGCTTTCTACTATCTTGTCTTCCTTCTCTCTTCAATTTCAGCACTATAAGACCTCCGCATTTATCAAACCTCTTGAAAATATGTGATCGGTTAAATAAATAAATAAAAAAAAAAATCAACACAGTGGCTAACCTTGTCAGCGGCTGTTTTACAATGCATCACACTAAGAAGGACATGGTCTGCACATATCTGCGAGAGAATATTCTCGTAGCGTACAAACAGAGCGGATAGGCTGAGGCTGTGGGCTGTTGCTACTAGGTCCAAGTAGGCTGTGGCGAGAGTGGAGTAGGCTGAGTAAGGGTGAGAGATGAACAGGAGCAGTTTCTTCACTATCGGGAGAAGAATGAACTCTAGAGGTACTCTGGAAAAAATCAAAATAAAATCAAAATCATGAATTCTTTGTTGTAAACCAGAGAGCTTTTCCACTACTTTTGTGGGTACCACAGAATTACTAAGTGCCTCCTTTGCTATTACTTAAATCTCATTCATCAATCTTTTTACACTGGTAATGCCGCCACTAGTCGCCACTCGATTAAAGTAGCTACTCAATTGTCCTCACGAGACTGCACCCCAACTCCAAGGACAGAGCCGAAAGACTTCAATCCCGTCGGGAATCGAATTTTACGAGTGGATGCCCTTCGCACTCAACCTTTGCTATTTCTTTAGCACGAGAAATTCAGGCTGGTCTGGTATATTGTGATTGAATATATTCTTAGCGGATTCATCCCCTATGAATCCTATCAGTCGCGTGATCCAACTATACGTCCACTGTTCATGTGTGTTGCCCTTGACGGAGCCAAATATAGGATGAGGGACATTGGGTTCCGGTACATTCATATCCATCGTATACCGTGATGTGGTTAGAGGTTTCATGACTTCCTGTGTATGTTCAGGGAAGCGTTGCCACAGAGATGCCTGAGGGGTTACATTATACACAGACAGCATGTTCTGTATAGCCAGGGCAAACGCGTCTATTGTCCTCGAGTGTCGTGCTGCTTGGAAGCCAGAACACAGAATAGTCAACGCCTGTACGACAAACTCCGGGCTCTTAATATCAAGCAAGGTACCTTTAAGTAGATCACTCTTGATGATCTTGTTGGGTCTATGACTAGGATCCACAGCACCTAACTCCCCCACACACTCAGCACACTTCAGACGTATGGCTTCATTCCGCTCTCCAAACCCTAGGATCAGTACATCAAGTAACTGCAATACAATACTATGTACACTATCCGATGCTAACATGAGCTGCCGTACCTCGCTGTGATTGGTAGACAGCTCCCTATGTAGTCTACCCAAGGCGTGCAGCTTAACCTCTATTGTCTCATGGGACACGTATTTAATAAGCAGCTCCAGCCTAGACTGCAAGCTCATGCTTTCCATTGTCTTCACATAGCGTTGTACAATCTCATGCACACTAGCGATCTCTGTCGTGTAAGGTAGGAAGTACAGCTCCTGTATATGTGCCGAGATCATCATCTCATTGGTCACTATAATATAGTGGAAGAGGTCACTAACCTCATGTACATAGGAGGAGAGGAGGGGGAGGAGAGAGACGAAGATAGTGCTTAGCATGGGACCGAGGCAGGCTGCGTCCACACTACGAACGAAGGCGTTCCACACGTTAATAACGAGGAGAGGGAAGAAGGAACGTTCTAGTTGTAACGCTGTACGTAGTGTGACCAGAACTTTGAGACGAACGGGCGTGATGTAACGAGGACCTGAGAGGAGACAGAAACATTTTAGCGTGAATCAGTGGTTGTATGAACGAGCTCTTTCAGAAAAACCCTGCCACTTAAAAGATAGTAAAAAAAAAATCTTTACCCTCAGGTCTACAGCATCATATTGAAAGATACTTTGGACATCTTCAAAAGCGTAGAAGCATGAAAAATAAGCTTGTTTGTTACACTCAACCGATGACAAAAGGCTTTACCTGATTGGGGTTAAGTGGCAAAGAAGTTAATCAAACAAGCAGTTCGGGACTTATCTTCAAACAAACTTATTTCGATCATTCACCATCTCCAAAAGCGTAGAAGCATGAAAAATAAGCTTGTTTGTTACACTCAACCGATGACAAAAGGCTTTACCTGATTGGGGTTAAGTGACAAAGAAGTTAATCAAACAAGCAGTTCGGGACTTATCTTCAAACAAACTTACTTCGATCATTCATAAAATTTACCTAGTAAGGGCAGAATATAAGTCAGGGAAAGCAGTATATTTTGCTTGATATCATCCGGGGTGTCACTCCGTACCAAACTGCTTTCCAACTGATTGAGAATTCCCAGGAATCGAATACTGAGGAACTCCGCTATACCTTCCTGTGTTTGACACGAAGATGGCTTGTAAACCTGAAACATAAGAAGAGGGCTTAAAAGCTGGGGGCATGGTTAGCCCAGTGGCTAATCATGCTGAAGGTCCCGGGTTCGAATACCACTATCGACGAGGGCTTAAAAGCTGGGGGCATGGTTAGCCCAGTGGCTAATCATGCTGAAGGTCCCGGGTTCGAATACCACTATCGACAAAAAAAAAATTGCACTCGATTTTCGATTGCAAATATTTCAACGGGGAACTTTCCGGGGTTCTCGTGTTGACCCGGCACCTAAGTGGGAAGTATTGTGTCTCTTCTCGCCCATCTGATGAGAGGCATACTACGGGATAGGTCTGCTGCGACACAGACCACACGAGTCTAATGTAGCAGTTGTACGAATACGAAATAATAATAAAAAAAGACAGCCACTTACTATTATGATAGTGGGTCATTGTAGTCAAATTCTCAAATAATTTCGAAGACAAAATTTCACGTTCTGTTTACCAAATGAGTATCTTCACCACTAAGACACCGAGGCACGTTATATTTATAACATTTTGTTTATTAAGCTGTGTCCACACATAGTCGACGTCCGTCGATCCTGAGCCAACAAGAAGGTACTTTGAGAAATTTACCTTGGTACTCTGGTTCTTCATTGGGTTCACTAGGGATACACATATGATGGCAAGTCGGAACATTATTGAGGAGTTTCTTGAATGAATTCTGCTCTGCCAAGGTCAGCTGATAGTTTGGTTTCAAAGAGAGAACTTTACATGCAGCGGACCAAAATGTGTGATTTTTCTTGCTCAACTTTTCCATTGCAATCTTGTTAAGGTTGAGGAAATGAGGAATCTTCAACAGAAGTGGTTATGACAGTTAACCATCATACAGGGATTACAGACAATTGTTTCTGAAAGAAGAATGAATAGGTATTAGATAACAATACAGATGAGTGATTTTATGAGTTAAAAGTTCTGAACCAATATTAGAAGTACATATTACCTTAATATTTCTTGTTCTTGCAATCATTCCGAACAACCACAAAAACTCTGGTCTTGAGGACTTCTTAGATTTTTCAGAACTTTTGCATTTTTTGTTTTTCGTGCCGTTTTTGGACTTTTTGGTGATTGCAGTTCAAACTGTTCAAATCAGAAACTTGAAAGCGCGCCATAGTGCCATGTTGTTTACACCACAGAGAAAATAGAAAAAAGAGGTGGCTTGTGTCGTATGTGCCGCTATTAAACTTTTGCATTTTTTGTGCCGTTTTTGCTGATTGCAGTTCAAACTGTTCAAATCAGAAACTTGAAAGCGCGCCATAGCGCCATGTTGCTTACACCACAGAGAAAATAGAAAAAAGAGGTGGCTTGTGTCGTATGTGCCGCTATTATTTATTTATTTTATTTTATTACCTCGGCCTAAACCTAATACTTCAAATGGGGTGTACTTTGATGGACACGGATCATACAAAGGGTTAACGATTCCAGGAAATTCAGATCCAGAACGTCTTGGAAACACAAGTCCAGGATTTTCTTCCAGATATTGTCCGATGTGTGAAGAATGAGAGGCCTAGAACAATGTTAAAATAAATTAACTAGCAGTTCAGTAAATTCCACAACTCGCTCAGAAAAAGGGTTTCTACAATGCGCCCATATATGGAACTTGAAATCTTGTGTGCAAATGCCCTTTACTTACTCGTTAAATGTGTTTGCAAAATTTCATCAAAATGGGACAAATCATTTGGGAGTTTCGGTGAAACAAAGAATTTCATTAAAAGGGCTTTTACGAAGCCCCCTAAGGCCTGCGTTATCGTGGAACAAACAAACAAAATGCAAAATGGAAAATTGTCGTGTTAACTCACATTGCGTTAAATAAGTACAGTCGTAAGAACAGAATAGCATAATCAGCAAGATGGTTTGGTGACTATGTGTGTGATATGCACCAAAGTTATTCCAACCCTTTGTACCACCACACCACCACGAAGAAATACTTACTTATTTTGCTGGCTCTCTGTAGATTGTTCCAATTCCTTCAGTTGTTTTATCAGATGACTCTCCACAATGCACAGCCCACTCTGGAAATAAAAGAAGGTTCTGACATATTCGAAATCATTAATAATGATTACCTCCGAAATACAAGCCTAGTGTGATGCCCACTCTGCCTCGAAGCCAGTTCAAATATTAGAAAAATCTGGTGTGAACATCACACGACTTTCCTTATCCTATTGAATGATGCTTATTTGAGTGTTATTCGAAATCATTAATAATGATTACCTCCGAAATACAAGCCTAGTGTGATGCCCACTCTGCCTCGAAGCCAGTTCAAATATTAGAAAAAGTTATCTACTCTTGTGTTGGGACAACATTTGAGTGGGGAATAAGTCTAATGGGTAAATAAAAGAGGAAAGAATTGGTTTTTCAAAATTGAGATAGAAAACTTACGTGATTTTTGTTTAACTGAGTAAGGGTGAGAGATGAACAGGAGCAGTTTCTTCACTATCGGGAGAAGAATGAACTCTAGAGGTACTCTGGAAAAAATCAAAATCATGAATTCTTTGTTGTAAAGCAGAGAGCTTTTTCACTACTTTTGTGGCTACCACAGCATTACTAAGTGCCTCCTTTGCTATTAAAGCTCATTCATCCATCTTTTTACACTGGTAATGCCGCCACTAGTCGCTACTCGATTAAAGTAGCTACTCAATTGTCCTCACGAGACTGAGTGCACCCCGAACTCTAAGGACAGAGCCGAAAAAACTTCGACCCCGCCGGGAATCGAACCCGGGAGCTCCGGTGTACAAGCCTCGTGTGATACCCACTCGGCCACGGAGGTTGCTCAAATGCTCACGACAAGTGGGAACGGGCTTTTAAGTAAACCTTTAATAAAAAATAAAATTAAAACAAAAAAAAATGGAAATTTTAAACTCACAATCCCCACACCAGCAGCGTATCCACAATAGTTTCCTGTAGGTGCTCCCTCTTCTCATCGAGTAAGCTTTGATAGCACAATTCATTCACTTGCTCCATAATCTCGTTAAATGTTTGCTTCATGTCTTTCAGTGTGTTCTTGTCGGAATTCCGCAGGTACTGCTCTGGATTTGGCCTGAAATGAAATTTAAATCATTACTTTTATTCTTGCCGACCTCTTACACGGAAATGAAGACGAAAACATCAAATAGAGACAAGTGGCGAACTACAAATCAATCTTAGGATTGATAAACATGATGAGAGCGATCCTAGTTAGCTTGGATGGTAGCACGTCTGTCTTGTAAGCGCTAGGCCGCGGGTTCAATTTCCGCACGGGGCGGATTTTACCCTGAAAGTAGAATGTTTGTTCTCGGAACGGCTGGCTTTCGCCTATCCTGTCTTCCTTCTCTCTTCGATTTCGGGACGATAAGACTTTAGCAGTTACAGTTCCCCCTATCCTGTCTTCCTTCTCTCTTCGATTTCGGGACGATAAGACCTTAGCAGTTACAGTTCCTTCTGTCAAACCTCTTGGAGTAAAACTTACCTGTCCAATTCTCGTTTGAACCCGAGGAAGGCAAACTTATCGAAGTGCTGTCGAAACGAGTGCAGTATAGATCGATCTGGCTCAGTGTAGAGATGACAAATGAGGGTCTTCATGTGGTCCAGGCACGGGCGAGTACTGCAGTGATTGTATAGGGTAGGAATACATTGAATTCCTGGTGAGGGAGACATGGAAAAAAATACGGCTTGTATAAGTAGTGCTTTTTTTTAAGAGGTTTGACAGAGGGAACTGTAACTGCTACGGTCTTATCGTCCCGAAATAGAAGAGAGAAGGAAGACAGGATAGGAGAAAGCCAGCCGGTCCGAGAACGAACATTATCCGATTAGGATAAAATCCGCCCCGGGCGGGAATAGAACTCGCGGCCTAGCGCTTACAAGGCAGACGCACTACCTTTTGGTAGTTTAAGCTCGTTTGAACCCGAGGAAGGCAAACTTTTCGAAGTGCTGTCGAAACGAATGCAGTATAGATCGATCTGGCTCAGTGTAGAGATGACATATGAGGGTCTTCATGTGGTCCAGGCACGGGCGAGTACTACAGTGATTATACAGGGTCGGAATACATTGAATACCTGGTGAGGGAGACATGGGAAAAAATACGGCTTGTGTAAGTAGTGCTTTTTTGATAGTTTAATTAGTTTTAAAAAAGATGAGTGTTTCACCGCCGTTTTTATTTCGTAGCAATGAAACAACTCCTACATCAGACTCGTGAGGTCTGTGTCGTGGCAAGTCCATCCCGTAGTATTCCTCCCATCAGATGGACAATAAGAGACACAGTACTTCCCATTTAGGTGCTGGGTTTTTTAAAAGATGAGTGTTTCACCGCCGTTTTTATTTCGTAGCAATGAAACAACTCCTACATCAGACTCGTGTGGTCTGTGTCGTGGCAAGTCCATCCCGTAGTATGCCTCTCATCAGATGGACAATAAGAGAGACAATACTTCCCATTTACGTGCTGGGTCAACATGAGAACACCAGAAAGTAACCTGTTGAAATATTTGCAATCGAAATATGCAGTTGATATTAAATTTACTTTATTTAGACGGTCAGCTTAGAACAACGTTGGTAAAAATAGATCATACCATTATATCGAATATCAACGTGTTTGGATTCCATGAACCTCATAACCGTGTCAAGAGGATTGATGGTTCCGTGGTGGACTTGCAACTGGGAGGTCGCATCCGAGGTTTCATTGTTGTCGCAGATTTTACACCGGATTTCAAACTCCTTGAGTTCAGAATTCCTGAAAGGGAAAAATTCGATGGTTTTTATTAAGTTAACCCCTTGGGGTACCCAAGCAAAAAAAAAAGTTATAATTTCGTACCGAATGATGTTGGTCACCTAAAGTGTTGAGGCCATATTCAGACGGATCGCCCAGGAGCAGCATTGCGGATGGTTGGTATATAGACGGATGGCCATTTGCGACATTAATTCAACTACACAAGGGGCAACAACACTGATCAGATATATGAAAGTAAAATATTGGCACCTCGAATAGGCTAGACTAGTTTTAGATTATATTACCATCAAAGTAGTTATTAGTTTTAAGAACTATTGTTAATATACAAATTTTGTATAAATGAACAGTTAAAATTTTTCATTCATTCATTCCAAATTGTTTAGAAATGGGAAGAGGGAGTCGGTCAGCAGACGCCTTAGCTCTGATACTTCCTGCTTGACAAGGTCTAGGTTTCTATCACGTAGATGTAATGTTGCTTTGCCTATTCCTACACCCCAAAAATCCAAAAATGGGGACATAAAAAGAAGGGAAACTGTTAAACTCTCACAAAAAAATCTAAAACATCAATTACTTGCGGTAAAAAAAAAGCTGAAAAAAATTTGCGTTTGCCTGAGATCGAACCCATAACTGCGAATATCGCGGACAAACCGCGGATACTGCGCACAAAAGAACGAGGAGTAGCTCCCGGTCAAAGTTTGCCGGGGCGACGACGAACTTTTTGGCCTCGCTGAATCCCGCCCGATGGGGACGGTCGAACGAACGGGCTTATCATAAGGTGAGTGGGAACACGGCCTAAAGGGTATTCATTGTATTGCTTTTTTTTACACAAATAGTATAACTACAGTCGAACCTGGATAAAGAGCAATCCAAGGGACCGGCAATATTTTGCTCTTTATAGAGGTTTGCTCTTTAAATAATCTACTCTTTAGAGAGGTTCTAAATTTTCAAATTGCTCTTTATAGAGGTCCGGGATCCGTCTGATGAAATGAGCCTCATTTTTTTCCTCTTTATCCAGTTTTACTCTTTATCCGAGTCCTCTTTATCCAGGTTCGACTGTATATGGTGAGGGAGAGGGAGGGATGAGGGAAACCTCCAGATATGGGCTAACATTGAAATATATGTGGAGCATACTAGAGAGATTTTTCGTACAATGTCCACGTTTTACCCTACAGCACTATCCCCCACCCTCTATATCTTACTCTTTTAAATAATCTACTCTTTAGAGAGGTTCTAAATTTTCAAATTGCTCTTTATAGAGGTCCGGGATCCGTCTGATGAAATGAGCCTCATTTTTTTCCTCTTTATCCAGTTTTACTCTTTATCCGAGTCCTCTTTATCCAGGTTCGACTGTATATGGTGAGGGAGAGGGAAACCTCCAGATATGGGCTAACATTGAAATATATGTGGAGCATACCAGAGAGATTTTTCGTACAATGTCCACGTTTTAGCCTACAGCACTATCCCCCACCCTCTATATCTTACTCTCTCTGTCTCATTTATTTTGCTCTCCCTCTCTCTCTCTCCCTCCATCTCTCCTTGTCTCTCTCTCTCTCTCTCTTTCCCCCTTCCTCTCTCTCCTTTTTTCTCTCTCTCTACCTTTCTCTCTCTCTCTCTCTCTCTATCTCTATCTCTTTCTTTATCTCTCTCTCTTTCCTTACTTCCTATTCTCCTATCTATTATTTTTAGGTTCTCCCCCTCAGCCATAACCTCTCCTCCATTAGTTCCCCCCCCTCCTACCATGAGTTCCTCCCTCTTCAGTTCCTTCGCCGTATTTCCTCCCTCTCTTATTTCTTTGGTTATTCCCCTTGTCCTTCGTTTCTTCCCCCTTCGCTCTTACTCTTAGTTCATCCCTTCTCCTCCTTTAGTTCCCACCCTCCCATTATTTCCTCCCTCTCCCCTCCGATGAAGGAGTAGACGGGAAGAGAGATATGGCCCTTGTTCGAGAGATATGGCCCTTTTTCGAGAGATATGGCCCTTGTTCGAGAGATATGGCCCTTTCTATTGTGACATATGTAGATATAGTGTTCTGTTCTGATATCTTCCTATGTTCTAAATGCTCTTGGCGTCAACCAGCGTCATTTTCAGCTTTCACAATCATTTGTAATTTATGAGAAATTTATTGGGAGGCGAAGGAGGAAGAGGGAGGAGGAGGAGCAGAATTAGGGGAGGAAGAAGAAGAGGAGAGGGGTAGGGGTGGAGGGAGAAGGAGAGGACGAAGAGGAGTAGGAGAATATGGCCCTTTTTCGAGAGATATGGCCCTTGTTCGAGAGATATGGCCCTTTCTATTGTGACATATGTAGATATAGTGTTCTGTTCTGTTCTGTTAACTTCCTATGTTCTAAATGCTCTTGGCTTTAACCAGCGTCATTTTCAGCTTTCACAATCATTTGTAATTTATGTGAAATTTATTGGGAGGCGAAGGAGGAAGAGGGAGGAGGAGGAGCAGAAGTAGGGGAGGAAGAAGAGGAGAGGGGTAGGGGTGGAGGGAGAAGGAGAGGACGAAGAGGAGTAGGAGAAGTAGGAGGAAGAGGAGGAAAAGAAAGACGAGGAGGAGGAGAAAGAAAGAGGAAGACGAGGAGAAAGAAAGAGGAAGAGGAGGAGAAAGAAGGCACGGAAGAGGAGGAGAAAGAAGGCACGGAAGAGGAGGAGAGGATTTTGATCCCCTTCATACATATCTACCTCTTCCCACATTCATAAAAAAAACATCCCGCTGAAATACTTGCAATCAAAAAACGAGTACAAAAAATTTTCGATGGTCAGTTTTTAGTGCCAAAACACGTTTTGAGGTTCCTAGAGCCTAAATCCAAAGTTTCAGCCATTGGTCCGTGTGTAAAAAAAAAAGTGCGGGATCCCGCGGGATTGAAAATTGTGATGCGGGATTGCCATCCCTAGTTAAACCCCTAATGCCCCTATCCAACAAAACAACCAAGTTTCAAAATGACCCCTACTTAATATACCAAGTATTTTATACGAGCGTATAAAATACCTGTATGTATAGGTGTTTTATACGATGGTACTATATAGGTATTTTATACGACTTAAATATCTAGATTCACCTAAAGTCTAAACTCCTCTGGCACGTTTTGAGAGAAAAAAAGTCAAATGAGCACAAACCCAACATTCCGATAAAGTACCATCATATTTTTCTCCTTCCTTCCTCCCCTACACTTTCCCCTCCTCTCTCTACCTCCCCTAACCCTCTCCCCTCACTCCTTTCCTCTTCCCCTCTTTCGGTGAACAGTAAAAAAAGTTACTCCGAAACTAGGAGAGATGTAAAACTTAGCCAAGTACATCTACCCCTCTCTCTCATACCTAATATCTTACCCCTCTACCCCCTCCCTCGTATCTATCCTTCCCCCTCCCTCCGTATCTAACCTTCCCCCTCCCTCCGTATCTATCCTTCCCCTCTCTCGTATTCTGAACGACTTTCTAACGAATTTATACAACGAATTTTCCAACGAACTGTGGGAGAGGGGGGTGAGGGAAAAAAAAAATATAGGATCAAAATTTAGGATCATAGGAACCATTTGGCACCAAAAATCAATTTTTTTGACATACGGAGTTTTCGCTTAGCACGGCAGTATAGATGAGAAGTTAACCTAGCTTGGGCACGCACTTTAAGTAGTACTAGTGTCCTGCTTCACGAAAAAACAAGGGAATAGGTTTACCTTGCCCTTGGTGTCAATTTAATTTGAAGTAAAATGTAAATGCAGTTTCATTGTGTTATTATATCACAACTTTGGTGCTCACTGCAGCTTGTAGGATTTTTTCCAATATCTCAATAATCCTAACATCCAATTTTTACCTACCATGCTGGCACCGGTCGCTATGCGCATTTACTTATATGTCATAGCTACTCATTTTCCTCACGAGGCTGAGTGGGCCCCGCAACATCCAGTCACGGAATCAATCATTTGCATGATACAAATTTCATGACCCCGCCGGGAATCGAACCCGGGTCTCCCGCGTGCAAGGCGAGTGCAGTGACCACTACACCATGGGAGCTGACTATTTTGGAGTAGCTAATGCTTTACCTCAGGGCATCTCTGTAGGATGTATATACCTAGTTTGTAAAGTAATAAAATCTAGAGAGCAACCTCAGTGGCCGAGTGTGGGTGTTACAATAGGATTGGCCACCGGGTTCGATTCCCGCCTCTGTCTGAACACGGTGTGTCCTGTGGGTGTCAAGAGTAGGTACCTAAAGCTGAGCGAATCCTAAAATAGTAACTCGAAAATTTCAACATGGTCCCAATAAAGGGATCACCACCCGCCCAAACACCTCCACCCACAACAACAACAACCACCCAGTAGTCAGTTCCCATGAAGAAGCCTAAAAAGTAGGCAAAACTCGAGTCGGGTGAAGACAGTACAGGTATCCAAAAGAATATAAACGGTAAGAAATAATGTTCATACATAGGATGTCTATAATATAAACCATAGATAATACCTAAATCTGCATCAATATTTCATGTGCCAACCTAGTTAGCTTAGTTGGTAGTGCGTCTGCCTTGTAAGCGCTAGGCCGTGGGTTCGATTCCCGCCCGGGGCGGATTTTATCCTGATGGGATAATGTTCGTTCTCGGAACGGCTGGCTTTCTCCTATCCTGTCTTCCTTCTCTCTTCGATTTCGGGATGATAGTACCATAGCAATTACAGTTCCCTCTGTCAAACCTCTTTTTTTTAAAAAAAATAATAAAAAATAAATATTTCATGTTCCAGGTCGTCCCAAGCCGACTACCCAGTGGTATATTGATAGTATTAGAGCGCCATCGTCAGAGGGAGTTCTGCGTATGGAGAGACTGAGGAGGCAAAGTTTACATGCCAATGTCACGTGTTCAGCGTCCAACACTGTTCTAGCACCCCCTGTATATTCCAACTTCACTGTGAATCTATACTGTAAGTAACTTACCTTCTTACCTATTACTTTACCTAATACCTATAAAAATGTAAATGTAAATGCAATTTCTTTGTGTTATTATGTCACAACTTTGGTGCTCACTGCAGCATTGTAGGATTTTTCCCAATACTTACTCGTATCTCAATAATCCTAACAACCAATGTTTACCTACCATGCTGGCACCGGTCGCTATGCGCAATTTACATATTGTCATACTACTCATTTTCCTCACGAGGCTGAGTGGGCCCCGTAACGGCCAGTCACGGAATCAATCATTTGCATGATACAAATTTCTTGGATTTTCCTCACGAGGCTGAGTGGGCCCCGCAACAGCCAGTCACGGAATCAATCATTTGCATGATACAAATTTCTTGATTTTTTCCTCACGAGGCTGAGTGGGCCCCGCAACAGCCAGTCACGGGATCAATCATTTGCATGATACAAATTTCTTGACCTCGCCGGGAATCGAACCCGGGTCTCCCGCGTGCAAGGCGAGTGCAGTGACCACTACGCTATGGGAGCTGACACTACGCCATGGGAGCTGACGACCTATAATAATAATAGTAGTAATAATAATAGGTAATAGTGATGCTTATTTAATGTCATAGCTACTCATTTTCCTCACGAGGCTGAGTGGGCCCCGCAACAGCCAGTCACGGGATCAATCATTTGCATGACACAAATTTCTTGACCCCGCCGGGAACCGAACCCGGGTCTCCCGCGTGCAAGGCAAGTGCAGTGACCACTACGCCATGGGAGCTTCCATTTAGATTAACTCCGGACACAAAAAGCCCACTCCAAGGCTTATGTGTAGGGGACAACAGTCCTAAAGGATGGGTTAAGCTTCAACGAATCTACTAGTGTTCTTTTTTCTATGTTTGATAGAGGGAATGGGCTCGTTTGAACCCGAGGAAGGCAAACTTTTCGAAGTGCTGTCGAAACGAATGCAGTATAGATCGATCTGGCTCAGTGTAGAGATGACAAATGAGTGTCTTCATGTGGTCCAGGCACGGGCGAGTACTGCAGTGATTATACAGGGTCGGAATACATTGAATACCTGGGGAGGGAGACATGGAAAAAAATACGGCTTGTATAAGTAGTGCTTTTTTTGATAGTTTAATTAGTTTTAAAAGATGAGTGTTTCACCGCCGTTTTTATTTCGTAGCAATGAAACAACTCCTACATCAGACTCGTGTGGTCTGTGTCGTGGCATGCCCATCCCGTAGTATGCCTCTCATCAGATGGACAATAAGAGACACAATACTTCCCATTTAGGTGCTGGGTCAACATGAGAACACCAGAAAGTAACCTGTTGAAATATTTGCAATCGAAATATGCAGTTGATATTAAATTTACTTTATTTAGACGGTCAGCTTAGAACAACGTTGGTAAAAATAGATCATACCATTATATCGAATATCAACGTGTTTGGATTCCATGAACCTCATAACTGTATCTAAAGGATTGATGGTTCCGTGGTGGACTTGCAACTGGGAGGTCGCATTCGAGGTTTCATTGTTGTCGCAGATTTTACACCGGATTTCAAACTCCTTGAGTTCGGAATTCCTGAAAGGGAAAAATTCGATGGTTTTTATTAAGTTAACCCCTTGGGGTACCCAAGCGAAAAGAGTTATAATTTCGTACCGAATGATGTTGGTCACCTAAAGTGTTGAGGCCATATTCAGACGGATCGCCCAAGCTAAGCAGCATTGCGGATGGTTGGTATATAGACGGATGGCCATTCGCGACATTAATTCAACTACACAAGGGGTAACACAAGGGACAACAACACTGATCACTGATCAGATATATGAAAGTAAAATATTGGCACCTCGAATAGGCTAGACTAGTTTTAGATTATATTACCATCAAAGTAGTTATTAGTTTTAAGAACTATTGTTAACGTACAAATTTTGTATAAATGAACAATTAAAATTTTTCATTCATTCATTCCAAATTGTTTAGAAATGGGATTAAGTTAACCCCTTGGGGTACCCAAGCGAAAAAAAAGTTATAATTTCGTACCGAATGATGTTGGTCACCTAAAGTGTTGAGGCCATATTCAGACGGATCGCCCAGGTTAAGCAGCATTGCGGATGGTTGGTATATAGACGGATGGCCATTCGCGACATTAATTCAACTACACAAGGGGCAACAACACTGATCACATATATGAAAGTAAAATATTGGCACCTCGAATAGGCTAGACTAGTTTTAGATTATATTACCATCAAAGTAGTTATTAGTTTTAAGAACTATTGTTAACATACAAATTTTGTATAAATGAACAATTAAAATTTTCCATTCATTCATTCCAAATTGTTTAGAAATGGGAAAAAAACTCACCACGAACAATACGCACTATTTGTCTGGAGAGCACAGATGATTTTCGCAAACATTCGTGAATACTCTCGATGTGGCTTCTCACTCATATTATCCGATGAACAGTTCAATTTATCAAACAAACCAGACAGCATTTTCTGACTCTGCGGACTCAAATTTCCCTGCTGATTCAATTTTTTTCCCTCCTGACTCGAACTTTTCCCCTGCTGATTTAAAATTTCCCTCGAAGTTTGATTGGCAGACCTATCAAACAAACCAGACAGCATTTTCTGACTCTGCGGACTCAAATTTCCCTGCTGATTCAATTTTTTTCCCTCCTGACTCGAACTTTTTCCCTGCTGATTTAAAATTTCCCTCGAAGTTTGATTGGCAGACTTCGTAGAGTTGTACACGATGAGGGGAAGATAGGGAATCAGCTCGGAAATGGGAACAGAGTTGAAGATTTTGCCAATACACGAGACAAGGTCTGGTACTTCGTACGGGCACATGAGGGCCAGATATTTCAGGCTGTCCCTTTTGAAATTCCCTGAAAAATGAAGTTTTATTATTTACTTATTATTTAAAAAATATATTGTTTTATTTTTAATAAGAATAGACTCTCGAAAAGGCGAGTTCAGACGCCGGAGGCATTAATTAGTTATTTACTAACAAATTCTCAAATAAACAAGGCTAAAATCCCATGCCTCGGCTAAGATTGAACCCACACCCTTCTGTTTACCAAATGAGTATCTTCACCACTAAGACACCGAGGCACGTTATATTTATAACATTTTGTTTATTAAGCTGTGTCCACACAAAGTCGACGTCCGTCCACCCACATCGATTGTTGTGTGGACACAGCTTTTGAGCAGCAAAGCCACTCTAGCCATTATATTGTTTTATTTTTAATAAGAATAGACTCTCGAGAAGGCGAGTTTAACGCCGGAGGCATTAATTAGTTATTTACTAACAAATTCTGAAATAAATAAAGCTAAAATCCCATGCCTCGGCTAAGATTGAACCCACACCCTTGTGTTTACCAAATGAGTATCTTCACCACTAAGACACCGAGGCACGTTATATTTATAACATTTTGTTTATTAAGCTGTGTACACACATAGTCGACGTCCGTCGATCTACATCGATTGATGTGTGGACACAGCTTTTGAGCAGCAAAGCCACTCTAGCCAGGCTTCAAATAGAGAATTTATTGACATTGAAGCATTTACCTAGCGAATTAGCATAGAGCTTTTGAACAGCTTTAATGTCGACATCAGTGCACAGTGTTAGGTCTAGAAAAGGCAGGGCACAAATGTAGAAACAATTCGGACTGCATTGAAACATGCACAGGTAACAGCAAATCCTTTGACACGAGCGTAGTAGCTGAAACAGAAAATCAGAATTAGACATTTATACGGTCAGAAGAAGATATCTAGTTTCTAGTTCTAGTACTTGCAAGTTAGTCCCTCTGAGGTATCAATCAAACTTGCGAGTACAATACAGTTCATGTGGCAAAGAATGGTGCTCAAGGATTGAAGAATAGAACATTTGAATCCCAACATATCCATTTTTAGTCAGCGCAGCGGAAATGCACCCATCACAATAAGATCACTGAAGTTATACAACGTTGCGCATGGTTTATATCAGCCCGAGTGACCGTCTGAGACAATGCTCCTCCTTCCTTTACCCCTTCAGCGCAGCGGAAATGCACCCATCACAATAAGATCACTGAAGTTATACAACGTTGCGCATGGTTTATATCAGCCCGAGTGACCGTCTGGGACAATGCTCCTCCTTCCTTTACCCTCTTATACTGCCGTGCTAAGCGAAAACGCCGTATGTCAAAAAACCCTACTTTCGGGAAATCGACTTTAAAGATTTCAGGCAAACATACGTTTTTGACATACGGCAACACATTTTCGTGGTTTTTAAGGGGTTTAGGATAAAGAAAAAAAAATATAGGATCAAAATTTAGGATTACAGGAACCATTTGGCACCAAAAGTCAATTTTTTTGACATACGGAGTTTTCGCTTAGCACGGCAGTATAGATAAGTAGTTGACCTAGCTTGGGCACGCACTTTAAGTAGTACTAGTGTCCTGCTTCACGAAAAAACAAGGGAATAGGTTTACCTTGCCCTTGGTGTCAATTTAATTTGGAGTAGCTAATGTTTTACCTCAGAGCATCTGTTAGGTTAGTGGTGTAACATGGACATTTATCTACCTTTTCATCGTTCGGTAACGATTTCAGTGACTGAATCACATGGTCGTACATTTTGGTTAACATAGCGGGCGTGAAGAATTCCAACTTCAAATGGGGTGTACTTTGATGGACACGGATCATACAAAGGGTTAACGATTCCAGGAAATTCAGATCCATGACTTCTTGGAAACACAAGTCCAGGATTTTCTTCCAGATATTGTCCGATGTGTGAAGGATGAGAGGCCTAGGGCAATAAAATAAATTAAGGTTCAGTCAATTCCGCAACTTACTCAATAAAAGGGCCCCTACAATGCGCCCATATATGGAACTTGAAATCTTGTGAGCAAATGCCCTTTACTTGATCGTTAAACGTGTTTGCAAAATTTCATCAAAATGGGACAAATCATTTGGGAGTTTCGGTGAAACAAAGAATTTCATTAAAAGGGCCTTTACGAAGCCCCCAAAGGCCTGCGTTATCGTGGAACAAACAAACAAAATGCAAAATGGAAAATTGTCGTGTTCAAATTATAACTCACTTTGCGTTAAATAAGTACAGTCGTAAGAACAGAATAGCATAATCAGCAAGATGGTTTGGTGACTATTTGTGTGATATGCACCAAAGTTATTCCAACCCTTTGTACTTCAAATGGGGTGTACTTTGATGGACACGGATCATACAAAGGGTTAACGATTCCAGGAAATTCAGATCCAGAACGTCTTGGAAACATAACGCCAGGATTTTCTTCCAGATATTGTCCGATGTGTGAAGAATAAGAGGCCTAGAACAATGTTAAAATAAATTAACTAGCAGTTCAGTAAATTCTACAACTCGCTCAGAAAAAGGGCCCCTACAATGCGTCCATATATGGAACTTGAAATCTTGTGTGCAAATGCCCTTTACTTACTCGTTAAACGTGTTTGCAAAATTTCATCAAAATGGGACAAATCATTTGGGAGTTTCGGTGAAACAAAGAATTTCATTACAAGGGCCTTTACGAAGCTCCTAAAGGCCTGCGTTATGGTGGAACAAACAAACAAAATGCAAAATGGAAAATTGTCGTGTTAAAATTATAACTCACTTTGCGTTAAATAAGTACAGTCGTAAGAACAGAATAGCATAAGCAGCAAGATGGTTTGGTGACTATTTGTGTGATATGCACCAAAGTTATTCCAACCCTTTGTACCACCACAAAGAAATACTTACTCATTTTGCTGGCTCTCTGTAGATTGTTCCAATTCCTTCAGTTTTTTTATGAGATGACTCTCCACAATGCATAACCCACTCTGGAAAATAAATCACAAAGGTGTGAGACTGTGAGTACACATATAAAAGAAGGTTCTAACATATTCGAAATCATTAATAATGATTACCTCCGAAATACAAGCCTAGTATGTGATGCCCACTCTGCCTCGAAGCCAGTTCAAATATTAGAAAAAGTTATCTACTCTTGTGTTGGGACAACACTTGAGTGGGAAATAAATGTAATGGGTAAATAAAAAAGGAAAGAATTGGTTTTTCAAAATTGAAAAGTTAGAAAACTTACGTGATTTTTATTTAGTAAACCTAATAACCTAAATTAATTTTAATTTATTTTTTGTTGTAATTATGTGCATAATTATCGTTTTTAATGTGATTTTAAATTAAATTTCTACCTTATATCAGTATTTATTTAAAAAATAAAATATTAATCCTTTCTTTGTGTAGCATACCTGCATTTTCCAGTGCCTTGACTTCTCAACGAGCACAAATAAAAATAAACAAACCAAAATAGCCCCAGTTTTTCAAACAAATGAAAAATCAGAAAAATGAAGAATTTTCAACTTTCAAGCCAAAAAAGATCTCAATTTTTCTCTTAATTGAAGTGAACTGCATTTTCCAGTGCCTTGACTTCTCAACGAGCACAAATAAAAATAAACAAACCAAAATAGCCCCAGTTTTTCAAACAAATGAAAAATGAAGAATTTTCAACTTTCAAGCCAAAAAAGATCTCAATTTTTCTCTTAATTGAAGTGAATTATAAGTTAATTCTAATAATTTCATTCATTTTAATTTGAAAAAATCACAATGCAAAGTTCCTATTGTTTTAGTGACGCTGTCAAAATCAAGATAAATCAGGAAACAAGTCACTCTATCTGAATCATGTAGATCACCTAGCAGACTTTTATCTATCTTCATTCTAGTCCACTTTTATTTAGATTGGAAACTACTAGGTTCAATCGTATACCCAAATCTACATCATCACATGGAATACATTCCTGCATTTGTGCTATCAACTCACATAGTTCATCTGGAAAGAAACATGATACAAATGATACATATATTTTAAGACTTTTTTTTCACGTTTTCACCGAAAAAAATTCGTCCCCCAAAAAATGTTTCCTACAAAAAGTGAACAACACCATTCATCCTATTTCCAAATGGAAATTTTTGGAATTTTAATTGTTTTAAGCATAAATGCTTGCCACAAATGACGTTCCCCCACTTAACAAACTTTACACTAAATTTTCTGGCTTGACTTGGACTCGAAACACCAACCTTCAGATTCAAAGTCCACCGTGCTAAGCACTGCACCACTGAGGTTGGTAAATGGAAATTTCTAATGAACAAATAGGGTTTAATAGTTTTCTCCTTTTAGTTTATTTTCAAAAAAAAACTTTTGGTATTTGTCCTCCCCATAATTTGCTTAATCTAACACTCCCCAGTTGTTAGCAGTTTTTATAAGCACTTACTTTGTTCTTTGCAGTCGAAATCTTGGTTCAACATGAAATAAGCTGTGTCTAAACACGTCTGTATATCGAACCGTTCTAGCCATAGTGTCCTCAGTAGTCGGAGACAGTGGGTTCGATGCTCCTTGGAGTTGTTACAGTTTAGAATCACAGATTTGATGGCACTGGTTGCTAGGAGACCAATAGTCTGAAAAAAAAGGAAAGAAAAGAAAAAGAACGAGTGAATCTTCAAGTTTCTGTTTATTTGTCCCAAAAATAACTCTTGAACAGTTTTGTCTGATTTCGATAAAGTTAGGTAAAAATAGTAACCACCTTTAAAATTTTCTCAATAGATTATGGGAATTATTTAGCCTATGGTCCCATGGCCTCCACGAAAACTTTTCTTAAGAAATTCCTAATTTTGTCATAACTTCCAAACAATACATAAGTATGTCTGGTTTTAATGAAATTTGGCAAATATATTAAAAAAAAAAACAAAAAAACACCTAAAAGATATTTGCCCATTCTATTTTGAGCCACATCAGGCCTTTAGAGTTTAGAGGGACTCTTATTCTGGGTGAGTTTTTGCTGAACCACTAAGTAGTTACCTGTGAGCTATGCGGCATTTGAACAAGAAGCTCAACCAGTTTGAATGAGCTAGACACTGAGCAAGTGATGTGCAGCAGAGTAGTTTTAAATACAATCGAGTACAATGTGTTGACCAGAGTACTCCCCAAAATGTAATCTGTGTGGGGAAGTATAACCTGGGAAAAAAATCATTTATTTATTATTACAGTGGATGGGCATACCCTTTGCTACCTAAACCTATCTGTGTTACATATGGAATTTTCTAACTATAAAGAGACCTATCTAGCTAAATCTATTATAATTAAATGAAATGTTTTACAAAGCCAAAGTCAGCAAAATGGCTCAGAGAAATATTCTTGGAAATGTATACCCCCTGAGCCATTGTTGGTATCTTTCTGGTCTACCCTGTACTTGCTCTATGAATCTAGCTTAGTCACTTCCTAAATAAAATCTTACATTATTGAGTATGAAGGGTAGCAGGAGGTCAACATCAAATTGACTACTGAGTGGAAACAGCACTTGTTTGAACTGAATGACATTAGATAGGCTTGGTACAGGATCACTCTTGAACCAATCACACTGCTTGAACACAGGTTTGTTCTGTTTCAAATCAGCATTGGTCGAAATCAGATCTGAAAGAAAAAAAGAATGAAGATAAAATCCTAGTTTTAAAAATAGGAGAAAATTAAATTTTGAGACCGAGTGTGGTCTGAGCCTTTTACTGTCACAAAGCCCCTTGGGAGAACATGAAGGTTGTTTAAAATCCCAGCAAAGTTTGAGTCCCTTTGTTGGGTTTATTTTACAATAAATGGCAAAACTGCATTTCAATGACAGAACATTAAAATCTATCTGGATTTCAATAATTACCTTCCAGAGCAAGCAGGTAACATTTAAGGATACACTCAAATATTTTGACATTGTTTTCTTGTAAGAGGTTGAGCAGTGCATCATGACAATCAATGGCTGATGCATGAATTGATTTATACTCAGGTCTAATGGTTATATGCAGAAGTTGCCCAAACATCCAAATGTTGAATGCTGAAAAAGAAAGGAAAGTAAATAAGGTGTAAGTATTTGAATATCTTTTTCTTCTTCCTTTCTGCACAGGTAACAGCAAATCCTTTGACACGAGCGTAGTAGCTGAAACAGAAAATCAGAATTAGAAATTTAAATACGGTCAGAAGAAGAGCACAGGTAACAGCAAATCCTTTGACACGAGCGTAGTAGCTGAAACAGAAAATCAGAATTAGAAATTTAAATACGGTCAGAAGAAGATATCTAGTTTCTAGTTCTAGTACTTGCAAGTTAGTCCCTCTGAGGTCTCAATCAAACTTAGTAACAATGGAGTAGATGGTTCTGAAAGTTCTATTTCTGATAATGAAGTAGAAACTCACAATGGAGCTTCTTTCTCTTAAAAATATACCCATGTATCTCTCTGTAGCTAGGTTGGATTTTGAACTTTTGTTGTATAACTTTTAGGAAAATTTCTTCTAACAGTAAAACTCTTAACCTTCTCTTTTACAACTTGTAATTTTGATATTTAATATCCTATTATATTCTTTTAATTACTTCACTAACACTACTGTAAGAATATTCTAATCATATTGCTTATGATGAGAAAACTTTGTTTCCTGTAGGTAGGTACTTCAAAGAAATATGTGCAGTACATTCAAATGTGTTGAGCTGATCATTAATTTGTGAATGTATCCATATCCAGATATCCACTTCTGTTCAAAAAAGTCATGCCAACACAGAGTTGTTTTTCAAGTTTAGGCATGTGCTCTTAAAGTCAATGATTTTTTTCTATGTCAATCCCACCTACTTGATATTAATTAAACAATAGAGTACTTACAAATATTTAGTTTTATAATAATTTAGTCTACCTCAGTTTAGAAGAAATGCCTATCTAGTGGTATATTTAATATCCTATTATATTCTTTTAATTACTTCACTAACACTACTGTAAGAATATTCTAATCATATTGCTTATGATGAGAAAACTTCATTTCCTGTAGGTAGGTACTTCAAAGAAATATGTGCAGTACATTCAAATGTGTTGAGCTGATCATTAATTTTTGAATGTATCCATATCCAGATATCCACTTCTGTTCAAAAAAGTCATGCCAACACAGAGTTGTTTTTCAAGTTTAGGAAGGTATGTGCTCTAAAGTCAATGATTTTTTTATTATATGTCAATCCCACCTACTTAATATTAATTAAACAATAGATTACTTACAAATATTTAGTTTTATCTATCCACTTCTGTTCAAAAAAGTCATGCCAACACAGAGTTGTTTTTCAAGTTTAGGAAGGTATGTGCTCTAAAGTCAATGATTTTTTTTCTATGTCAATCCCACCTACTTAATATTAATTAAACAATAGATTACTTACAAATATTTAGTTTTATAATAAATTAGTCTACCTCAGTTTAGAAGAAATGCCTATCTAGTGGTATTTAATATGTCAAATGTTGAATTGTCTGAAAGCAATCTTACTACTGTTAATACAGTGAATGATCAAGTATAACCGTCTGTATTAAATGCAGTAACCTTCAATATAAAAAATATAAAAAACCTTTCCGTTAACCCTTTGGTGCCTGCTATAACAACATTGCTACCCCTATTACAAGTAGTTAATCAGGATTAAGTATAATTAACCAAGTACTTACATATTATTTATTATTATATGTTTCTCCAGTTTGAGAAACATGCTCAGTAATTTTATTTATTTCTAACTATTCTCCTTACCTCATTCTTATTTTATGATAATATATTTAATTATGTAGGTATCCTTTATTTCCCCTACTCTTCCTCTCAAATCTGTCTCTTTTTTTTTTCAGAAGCCTTTCTTCTATTACAAGGCTTGCATGCTTTAAGTAATATTTGTTAGGCAGTGATGGGTTTTTCTTTTATTTTCAAACAAATTCAGAGGTTAAACAATTACAAAAGGACTGTCTTCCATTTCAATGAAAGAACATTAAAATCTATCTGGATTTCAATAATTACCTTCCAGAGCAAGCAGGTAACATTTAAGGATACACTCAAATATTTTGACATTGTTTTCTTGTAAGAGGTTGAGCAGTGCATCATGACAATCAATGGCTGATGCATGAATTGATTTATACTCAGGTCTAATGGTTATATGCAGAAGTTGCCCAAACATCCAAATGTTGAATGCTGAAAAAGAAAGGAAAGTAAATAAGGTGTAAGTATCTGAATTTGAATATCTTTTTCTTCTTTCTTTTTTCCCCCACAAAGATTTTGGGTTCAAAACTATGTGTAATTTACCTTACCTACAACCTACCTCTTGAACACTTGTTCAATTTTGATGAAATTGCAGAAATAAGTATCTAATACATAGAGATTTGCTTGTTGAATTTTCAACCCCTTTGGGCCAAGTGAGGTCTACATCTAGTTTCTGTTTGAGCCAACAAGAAGGTACTTTGAGAAATTTACCTTGGTACTCTGGTTCTTCATTGGGTTCACTAGGGATACACATATGATGGCAAGTTGGAACATTATTGAGGAGTTTCTTGAATGAATTCTGCTCTGCCGAGGTCAGCTGATAGTTTGGTTTCAAAGAGAGAACTTTACATGCAGCGGACCAAAATGTGTGATTTTTCTTGCTCAACTTTTCCATTGCAATCTTGTTAAGGTTGAGGAAATGAGGAATCTTCAACAGAAGTGGTTATGACAGTTAACCATCATACAGGGATTAATTGTTCCTGAAAGAAGAATGAATAGATATTAGATACCTACCTAATTAGATAACAACACAGATGAGTGATTTTATGAGTTAAAAGTTCTGAACCAATATTAGAAGTACATATTACCTTAATATTTCTTGTTCTTGCAATCATTCCGAACACGAACAACTACAAAAACTCTGGACTTGAGGACTTTTTAGATTTTTCAGAACTTTCAACTTTTGCATTTTTTGTGCCGTTTTTGCTGATTGCAGTTCAAACTGTTCAAATCAGAAACTTGAAAGCGCGCCATAGCGCCATGTTGTTTACACCACAGAGAAAATAGAAAAAAGAGGTGGCTTGTGTCGTATGTGCCGCTATTATTTATTTATTTATTTTATTTTATTACCTCGGCCTACCAAAAAAGTTTTTAGGGTTAGTTTTTTTTTTTTTTTTTTTTTTTTAGTTTAGCATGGTCCCCACCTAAAAATAAATCAATTATTCAGGAGTTAGTGCTGTTAATATTGAGGTTATTAAGGTAATTTAGTCATACCTTCTTTTTTCAATGATAATAATTCAAGTATTATTTTCAAATATTTCTAAGGTAAATTTTATTGTGTTTGATTTATTTATTTTTTATTTACTCTGTAATCTAGTCGGAATTTATTTACCCTATATTTATTATTTTGTGAAGAAGAAAAATGTTTGATTTATTTATTTTTTATTTACTCTGTAATCTAGTCGGAATTTATTTACCCTATATTTATTATTTTGTGAAGAAGAAAAAAAAGTATACATAATAAATTATTATATTTGTATGTGAAGAAATCGAGGTCTTTTGTTATTGTCTTGTTACAAAACCATGAGAAGAAAAAAAAAGTATACATAATAAATTATTATATTTGTATGTGAAGAAATCGAGGTCTTTTGTTATTGTCTTATTACAAAACCATTTCTTATTCCAGTCTTTAATCCTCAGTAGGGATACTATAATGACCAGGACAACAAACTAGAAGAAAAAAAAAGTATACATAATAAATTATTATATTTGTATGTGAAGAAATCGAGGTCTTTTGTTATTGTCTTATTACAAAACCATATTCCAGTCTTTAATCCTCAGTAGGGATACTATAATGATCAGGACAACAAACTGAGATAAATCTGATCGGTTGATTTCAAACTTTCTAGCCAATCAGATTAAAATCCAAGAATGAAACCAAGTTTTGCCACTGAAGTTAGTTTACATTAGGTAATAGAAAGTAAAAAGCCCCTTGAAAACATTTTATTTGGCCCCAGAAAGACAATGATCTAATGACTCTAATGAGTAATGGTCCTTGAAATACAGTAGGTACAAGTACATAGGTTGTTGGGTTCTCATTTGAAGTTTAAAAAGTCTTATCAATCACGTGTAATAGGTAGGTACATGGTACAAACGTGTGTTTTCTCTCTTGTATTTTTTATCTTGTTCATTTCCTATAAAATTCCTTTATTTAGTGTCCCACAAACCATTTGATTAATCCTTTCCATGGAATAATCAAACAACAAACTGAGATAAATCTGATTGGTTGATTTCAAACTTTCTAGCCAATCAGATTATAATCCAAGAATGAAACCAAGTTTTGCCACTGAAGTTAGTTTACATTAAGTAATAGAAAGTAAAAAGCCCCTTGAAAACATTTTATTTGGCCCCAGAAAGACAATGATCTAATGACTCTAATGAGTAGTGGTCCTTGAAATACAGTTATAGGTACATACATAGGTTGTTAGGTTCTCATTTTAAAAAGTCTTATCAATCACGTGTTATATGTAGGTACATGGTACAAACGTGTTTTTTCTCTTGTATTTTTTATCTTGTTCATTTCCTATAAAATTCCTTTATTTAGTGTCCCGCAAACCATTTGATTAATCCTTTCCATGGAATAATCACTGTTAAGCACATATTTTGGTGCGGAAGATTTTTCACTGGATTTTAAAAATTTTCACTCGCTGAAAGTACGAATTAGAAACCGGTTTTATGCCTAATGGCTTACCTTATTTTATAATTGACTAGGGTTCTTTGACTACACAAAGAACCCTAGTCAATTATAAAATAAGGTAAGCTATTATCTAATTTGGGTGTCTAGTATGAATCTAATTAATAATCATTCCCCTTCGGTTTTATGCCTATCAGCCTTTATTTTGACAGGCCATTTTAATTTATTTGTCTCATATTATTTTTACTTTTTACTTTCCCTTATTTGCGATTTTTTTTCTACCAAACCCAGATCAAGTAATCACTTCTGAGTCCCTGGCCTAGTTATGAATCAACAGATGCCTCGACCTTTGAAAGACCCCTAACCCCCTTAGCAGTTAGCAGTGATTATTTCTCGTTCCTCCGTCATACATCAGTTCCTTCTCGTGACTCTAAGGTTATTGTGTTCTCCTTTGAAAGACAAACGTTTGTAGGGACTGGAGCAGCCTTGTATGTATGTAAGATCAATCGTGAATATTCTTTGTCGTAAGGCAGAGAGCTTTTCACAACTTTTGTGGGTACTACAGACCGAAAAGTATAATATAAACGTGCAAACTAGAGATAAAAAGTAAAAAATGAATTCAGATTGTACGTCCTACTGACTTTCCCGCCAACTTTACACATACCTTCTTACTGGCAAACTGGCATATATAGATCTACCTACCTACCTTCTTACTGGCATTGATAGGTCTTGTCTAATTTTAGGATTCACGTACAAGTTTCTGACCCGTGACAACCTATTTTAACTTGGTTTCAGATATTTGATACCCTGAAATACCTTTCGGTTCACAATCCATTTTATATGGGTTCCAAACGGTATTTTCGGTGTAGTGCAGACGGTAATAGTTACCTATTTTTTTTACTGATGGAATAAGTTGTAAAAGAATACCTAAATGGGCCCTTTAACTATTAAATTTGACCTAAGCATACAACCTAAATGTATACCTGAAGGTGTGTCCACACATAGTCGACCAACCGTCGACCGATGTCGACTGAACTGTCCACTCTGCCTCGACAACAAAGACTCACCTCGTCGATCGATATCGATCCGATGGCCGGTCGACTATGTTTAGACAAATTATCCTTACTGCTACAGCAACGTTGTGACATGCTAAAATATAGCATCACTCACTTCTCTGCTAAATGCGGACATTGTCCAAACCTTCCAAAGCGACACCAGGAGAGGTTACCTACCCATCACACATATTCTCTGCTTTGCATATTATCTTTAGAAGAATAATAAAATTAAAATCGCTGCTTTATTAAAGTAGCTACTCAATTGTATTCACGAGGCTCTAAGCACAGAGCCGAAAAAACTTCGACACAGCCGGAAATCGAATCCGGGATCTCCGGCGTGCAAGCTCCTAGTGTGATATTTGTAATATACACTAGGAGCCTTATTATTACAACCTACTGACTACTGAGATGGGTCTGTGTTAAGTTACCACATCATTTTCCACTTGCCAAGAACATCTCAGAATGGCCTATCTCAGCCCTGTTCATAACCACGGCCTTAATATTGTGGACAGTGCCGTCCACATATGGGTTCTGTTTAGCAAGGCTCTCGTTTCGTATAAGTTAAGTTTCTAAGTTTCCTCCTTATTGAAGACCCACATATATACATATAACTAAGCAAAGATTTTTACCTGTCGATGGACCACTCAGTTTTGTGTTACCATCCTGTACATTACGCCAGACAGCTGTTCTGTCCCGACGTTTATTGCCTTCGTCATGTCAGTAGGATTTGCTCTGTTGTGGTCACTGAAGTATGACCATCTCACTATAGTTCCTACTAACACTTGAAATCAATTCTTATAATGTTCTCGATCAGCAAAAATGTGTGGGATGATTTTTCTTCCTCCGGTCAAATACCTCTGGAGGAAACTATGTGATGTATTGAGACTGTTCCTCCTGATAGGGCCTTTGGTATATAATACGAACATACGAAAAGGAGAGTGCAAGTATATGTATACATATTTGGTGAGAAATGGTGTTCTGCAAACTGCAGGAGCAATAATTGATTCTTCCAAAGGTATTGCGGGATTTGCGGGTACCTACATCCCAAGTTCTCACGTTTTACATATTCGAGCGATGCGCGAGTTATTCACTATCGAAGGTTCGGGCAGTCGATTTGGTTTTTGGCTTATATCTCTGGAACGGTTTGTTCGATCTCAATGAAATTCAATATGAATATGTAAAATAATATTTTTGGTATAATACTACACCCCAAGTTCTCACGTAATCATGTTTACTTTCAAGTGGCACATCACTTTGCAAAATGTGTAACTTGTCTTGTGTCAAGGTTCATGAAATTTAGTCCGCAGTAGGTACGTTCTTTCGTCTCTCTTTTGAATTCAATTCTTTTTCCTTTTGACGTTTTTTTTTTTTGTCCAGTTTAATTCTTTTGACATCCAAAATCCACAATCCACATTATTAAAAAAATAAATCTTATTCACCTTCTTATCATTGCCTGTGGATAAGTAAAGGTACCCTGTTTCAGTATTAAGTATACCTTATCAAGTTACCATACTAAATTAGATATGTAAAGGTATTAGGTACCTTGATTGTTAGGTACCTTATCATACATTAATTAATAAAGCTCCATTTTAAACTGACCTAAGGGAACGAAAGTTCTCCATTGCGCAGGCGCAATGGCAACAATCGTCTCGAAATTCTGAAGGTGACTTGAGGGAGCATTGAAATTTTTCGACATAGAAAAACCAACACACATTTGATTTCTACTTGTTTCCAAAGTGATAATTCTCGTAGGGAAACAAGCGGACGTGATTTTTTTACCCAGAGCGCCATTGATGAGGCCATGTACCAGGTAAGTTCCCCCCTCCCTCTCTTTTATTGCGGTTATAAGTAGGTAAATAAGTAGATAATTATGTCTATTTAATTTTAATCATTATGTTTTTTTAGGGGGTACGCAGAACTATAAGAAGGTAGGTGCATATAGGTGCTATTTTTACTTTGTATTACAATAACTACCTGTGGCGAATAGGTAGGTACTCCAAATTTTCAAAATCGGGAAATGGGTGGAAATATCCGTTTTCGGGTCCCCCGGGTTTCTTCAATGGAGCAGTTGCAAATGGGTAAATATTATAAGTAAATGGTCGATTTCTACGTAAAAAGTTGTGAAAAATCCAAATCTGAGGTCAAAACTCCGAAAAAGTAACTGTAAAAGGTCTAAAATTCAATTTTCATTTTCCGTTCTAATGAAAGAGTTCAAAGATGTGTGACGTCAGACTTCAGGCAGTTGCCTCGCTAGGTAGCGCCAGTATGCAAGCACGCTTGCAGAGGAGCAGAAAGCAATGCGCAGAAACGTATGCGCACAGACACATTAATGCGTTGCCTGCAAGGGAGCTTTGCTCGAGACATTTGATGTGACGTCATCGCCTACGGGAGCGTATGCCGTGACGTCAAAGTTTACGATTTACCGGTAGTTTTTAAATCGATTTATCTCGGGATATAGAAGTCGTAGAAGAAAAAGAAAAATTCCGTTGGTCTTCATTTTTCCTGCTCTATGACTTTGAAACATCACCCAAGTACTTTTATAACTCATCTCTAGGTTCTCCGGCCTTCATGTTAGCATTTGTTTGCTACCTAGGTACTCTTTACCTTCAACTTCGAACTTTTTATCTCACTTATAAACAGGCGTATAGGTCTTAGACCAATCTCATTTTCAATAGGTCTGTTCTCGTTTTTCAAATACCTATGTACATTTTCTAAAACGAAGCACTAAAGGTATTAACTGCTTAGAAAAATGAGATACGTAGGTAGATATACCTATCTATTACCTATACTTGGCCCAACCGATCGTGTATGGGTTAAAAAAAGCACACTCGTAATGCCGCCACGAGGCTGAGTTTACCCCGTGAGGACAACCCTGACGTAATTGTCCTCACGAGGCTGAGTGTACCCCGAACACCAATCATTAGATATTAATTTTAGGATGAGTGTTTCACCGTCGTTTTTATTCAATAAGTAGTTCCCATTTAGGTACTGGGCTACTGGGCCAACACGAAAACACTACAAAGTAGTTTGTTGAAATATTTTCGATCGAAATACGTGTGCAAATTTTTCGTCGATGGTGGGAATCGATGGATCAACGGAGGAGGTCGTTGACACCCCTCCCCATTTCCAAATAAATAATATATTTTTAATTTTTATTTGGATAATTATTAACTAGAAAGCTTAACTGTCACAGGAAAAAAGTCCAATAGTGGTAAAATAAAAAGAAAAGTACAAAAAACGCATTTAAAAACAACTCTTACCTTAGCAAAACGCTAACAAAAAAAGCACTTTCTTAACAAATTGACGTAATTCTATCTAGTCTGGTTCATGTCTCTCAGACGACCGAGGTATCTAAGCTGTAATATTGTGAAAAAGATGGAGGAGGGTGAGGAGATCCTAGTGCATAGATTTGATCACGTGTAAACCACGCAGATTTCTTATTATTAAAGAAATTCGAGTAGGGTGTCCACGATTACAACAGGTGTCGGCGATTGGGGGTTTTACCCTATGTCTGGTTTTAATGAAATTTGGCAAATATGTTTAAAAAAAAAACACCTAAAAGATATTTGCCCATTCCCCTTTAAAATTTTCTCAATAGATTATGGGAATTATTTGGCCTATGGCCCCATGGCCTCCACGAAAACTTTTCTTAAGAAATTCCTTATTTTGTCATAACTTCCAAACAATACATAAGTATGTCTGGTTTTAATGAAATTTGGCAAATGTGTTAAAAAAAAAATAACAATAATAAAATAAAATAAAAAAACACCTAAAAGATATTTTCCCATTTTATTTTGAGCCACATCAGGCCTTTAGAGTTTAGAGGGACTCTTATTCTGGGTGAGTTTTTGCTGAACCACTAGTTACCTGTGAGCTATGCGGCATTTGAACAAGAAGCTCAGCCAGTTTGAATGAGCTAGACACTGAGCAAGTGATGTGCAGCAGAGTAGTTTTAAATACAATCGAGTACAATGTGTTGACCAGAGTACTCCCCAGAATGTAATCCGTGTGGGGAAGTATAACCTGGAAAAAAAAATCATTTTATTTATTATTACAGTGGATGGGCATACCCTTTGCTACCTAAACCTATCTGTGTTACATATGGAATTTCCTAACTATAAAGAGACCTATCTAGCTAAATCTATTATAATTAAATAGAATGTTTTACAAAGCCAAAGTCAGCAAAATGGCTCAGAGAAATATTCTTGGAAATGTACCTATACCCCCTGAGCCATTATTGGTATCTTTCTGGTCTACCCCGTAGTTTTAAATACAATCGAGTACAATGTGTTGACCAGAGTACTCCCCAGAATGTAATCCGTGTGGGGAAGTATAACCTGGAAAAAAAATCATTTATTTATTAATACAGTGGATGGGCATACCCTTTGCTACCTAAACCTATCTGTGTTACATATGGAATTTCCTAACTATAAAGAGACCTGTCTAGCTAAATCTATTATAATTAAATGGAATGTTTTACAAAGCCAAAGTCAGCAAAATGGCTCAGAGAAATATTCTTGGAAATGTACCTATACCCACTGAGCCATTATTGGTATCTTTCTGGTCTACCCCGTACTTGCTCTATGAATCTAGCTTAGTCACTTCCTAAATAAAATCTTACATTATTGAGTATGAAGGGTAGCAGGAGGTCAACATCAACTTGACTACTGAGTGGAAACAGCACTTGTTTAAACTGAATGACATTAGATAGGCTCGGTACAGGATCACTCTTGAACCAATCACATTGCTTGAACACAGGTTTGTTCTGTTTCAAATCAGCATTAGTCGAAATCAGATCTGAAAGAAAAAAAGAATTAAGATAAAATCCTAGTTTTAAAAATAGGAGAAAATTAAATTATGAGACCAAGTGTGGTCTGGGCCTTTTACTGTCACAAAGCCCCTTGGGAGAACATGAAGGTTGTTTAAAATCCCAGCAAAGTTTGAGTCCCTTCGCTGGGTTTATTTTACAATAAATGGTAAAACTGCATTTCAATGAATCTAGTGGTAGGTATTTAATATGTCAAATGTTGAATTGTCTGAAAGCAATCTTACTTACTACTGTTAATACAGTGAATGATCAAGTATAACTGTCTGTATTAAATGCAGTAACCTTCAATATAAAAAACCTTTCCGTTAACCCTTTGGTGCCTGCTATACCAACATTGCTACCCCTATTACAAGTAGTTAATCAGGATTAAGTATAATTAACCAAGTACTTACATATTATTTATTATTATATGTTTCTCCAGTTTGAGAAACATGCTCAGTAATTTTATTTATTTCTAACTATTCTCCTTACCTCATTCTTATTTTATGATAATATATTTAATTATGTAGGTATCCTTTATTTCCCCTACTCTTCCTCTCAAATCTGTCTCCTTTTTTTCAGAAGCCTTTCTTCTATTACAAGGCTTGCATGCTTTAAGTAATATTTGTTAGTTCTCCAGTTTGAGAAACATGCTCAGTAATTTTATTTATTTCTAACTATTCTCCTTACCTCATTCTTATTTTATGATAATATATTTAACTATGTAGGTATCCTTTATTTCCCCTACTCTTCCTCTCAAATCTGTCTCTTTTTTTTTTCAGAAGCCTTTCTTCTATTACAAGGCTTGCATGCTTTAAGTAATATTTGTTAATGCAGTGATGGGTTTTTCTTTTATTTTCAAACAAATTCAGAGGTTAAACAATTACAAAAGGACTGTCTTCCATAATAACAAAGGATGCTCTGTGGGGATAATTCTGTCCTCGAAATAAGTATTCTGTCTCTCATACCTGTGAAGGTATATTTGTATTTCGCCTGTGTGATCACAAAACATTTCTGGCTTTTATTGTCATTTAATTAAAATTTTAAGGAAACAGAAGCTTGTCATTTGTCAAGTAAAATCCTAAATTTCTTCCTCAACTCAAGGGGAAAAATGGCTTTAGGTACAATTGTATTTCGCCTGTGTGATCACAAAACATTTCTGGCTTTTATTGTCATTTAATTAAAATTTTAAGGAAACAGAAGCTTGTCATTTGTCGAGTAAAATCCTAAATTTCTTCCTCAACTCAAGGGGGAAAATGGCTTTAGGTAAAAAATTAGAAATAATAAACCTTTGCCATGATTATTTTTTCAAAGTGCCATAAGTAAAATGCCTCTCTAGACAGAGGGTACAACTTGGTTCAGCACAAAACATTTCTGGCTTTTATTGTCATTTAATTAAAATTTTAAGGAAACAGAAGCTTGTCATTTGTCAAGTAAAATCCTAAATTTCCTCCTCAACTCAAGGGGGAAAATGGCTTTAGGTACAAAATTAGAAATAATAAACCTTTGCCATGATTATTATTTTTTCAAAGTGCCATAAGTAAAATGCCTCTCTAGACAGAGGGTACAACTTGGTTCAATGTGTGACAATTCTCCCCACACACCATCTTAGATATTTCTTGTTCATACTTACATTAATACTTACTTACCTAGTCCTTAATTTTAATTCTTTTATAGTGTACCTTCTTATATCTTATGTAGACCTATGTACTTACTTGTATATTTATATTTAGAAATGAGTTTAGTTTATATTGAATTTCATCAGGTAGAGATTCAGCTAGTGTTTCATTTGATAAAAAATGCTCATTTTGCTTTCATGTTGACCCTGATAAAAAGTTCATTTCTTCTTTTCTACTGTCGAATTAGGATATGTTTTCAGTACATTTCATTCATGAATTTTCCTTATTTTATGTCAGTCTTATTTGGTTTATCATAATCGTGAACTTCAGCCAATTCAAGAGTAAGTACTTCTCGAAAGTTTGTTACACATAAAAGGTAGAGATTGAGTGAACTGACATTTGAAATATCGGTAACAAAAGAGAAAAATCAACTAAAAAAAAATAGGTGAATTTATAAATATATCAGTAAATTAATTGAATTAATTTCTTAGTTTTTTTAACAAATAATATGGCTCTCTCCTAGAAATGAACAGAGAATCAAATTGAGCTTTTTTTCATGACACACCTGATTTTTGTATTGATAAATGTGTGAAATTTTATTTAGCATTAGTTTTACCTTGGTATGGCCTGTACAATTGTACAAATACGTACGTTTATAATGTTACTGCCTAGGGCAATAGATCGCTACTCAAAACGCATCTAGTCAGTTACCTACTGTATGCCATTAGTCTTCAAATTTGTTCTGAGAAATAATAATAATTATGGGAAAAGTTTGGAGCACAATTTAGGTCAATAAAAGGCTTTTAAACAATGAGAGTCTTATTAATTTAGTTTGAAAGATGTTAGAAATGACAAATTAAGCTTTTTTTAATGACCCTTAAACCAAAACAAACATGACTCAGGTAGTTTAAGCTTTAGAAAATAGTTGTTAGTTTGTAAGTTCCCATTTTTTTTTCATCCACCTGAATTAGGGATTTTGTAGTCATGGTTTGATGTAAATGTACAAGATGATACCTAAATAGGTCCCTCGTATACTAGTATATTGTTTAAGATTACAAAAGGTTCTTTCCTAGTATTTCTTAAATCAAAGGTTGTCTTGAACACAAAATTTAGGCCCTGGTTTTTCCTTTTCTGTGTCAAATAAGCATCTTAGTACAAACATCCAAATGTTGAATGCTGAAAAAGAAAGGAAAGTAAATAAGGTGTAAGTATCTGAATTTGAATATCTTTTTCTTCTTTCTTTCTTTTTTTTCCCACAAAGATTTTGGGTTCAAAACTATGTGTAATTTACCTTACCTACGACCCCAAACATCCAAATGTTGAATGCTGAAAAAGAAAGGAAAGTAAATAAGGTGTAAGTATCTGAATTTGAATATCTTTTTCTTCTTTCTTTTTTCCCCCACAAAGATTTTGGGTTCAAAACTATGTGTAATTTACCTTACCTACAACCTACCTCTTGAACACTTGTTCAATTTTGATGAAATTGCAGAAATAAGTATCTAATACATAGAGATTTGCTTGTTGAATTTTCAACCCCTTTGGGCCAAGTGAGGTCTACATCTAGTTTCTGTTTGAGCCAACAAGAAGGTACTTTGAGAAATTTACCTTGGTACTCTGGTTCTTCATTGGGTTCACTAGGGATACACATATGATGGCAAGTTGGAACATTATTGAGGAGTTTCTTGAATGAATTCTGCTCTGCCGAGGTCAGCTGATAGTTTGGTTTCAAAGAGAGAACTTTACATGCAGCGGACCAAAATGTGTGATTTTTCTTGCTCAACTTTTCCATTTCAATCTTGTTAAGGTTCACAACAAACTGAGATAAATCTGATTGGTTGATTTCAAACTTTCTAGCCAATCAGATTATAATCCAAGAATGAAACCAAGTTTTGCCACGGAAGTTAGTTTACATTAAGTAATAGAAAGTAAAAAGCCCCTTGAAAACATTTTATCTGGCTCCAGAAAGACAATGATCTAATGACTCTATTGACTCTAATGAGTAATGGTCCTTCAAATACACTTCTAGGTACATACATAGGTTGTTAGGTTCTCATTTTAAAAAGTCTTATCAATCACGTGTAGTAGGTACCTACATGGTACAAACGTGTGTTTTCTCTCTGTATTTTTTATCTAGTTCATTTCCTATAAAATTCCTTTATTTAGTGTCCCGCAAACCATTTGATTAATCCTTTCTTTTGGTGCGGAAGATTTTTCACTGGATTTTAAAAATTTTCACTCGCGGAAAGTACGAATTTGAAATCGGTTTTTAGTGATTTTATGAGTTAAAAGTTCTGAACCAATATTAGAAGTACATATTACCTTAATATTTCTTGTTCTTGCAATCATTCCGAACAACTACAAAAACTCTGGACTTGAGGACTTTTTCAGAACTTTCAACTTTTGCATTTTTTGTGCCGTTTTTGCTGATTGCAGTTCAAACTGTTCAAATCAGAAACTTGAAAGCGCGCCATAGCGCCATGTTGCTTACACCACAGAGAAAATAGAAAAAAGAGGTGGCTTGTGTCGTATGTGCCGCTATTATTTATTTATTTTATTTTATTACCTCGGCCTAAACCTAATAACCTAAATTAATTTTAATTTATTTTTTGTTGTAATTATGTGCATAATTATCGTTTTTAATGTGATTTTAAATTAAATTTCTACCTTATATCAGTATTTATTTAAAAAATAAAATATTAATCCTTTCTTTGTGTAGCATACCTGCATTTTCCAGTGCCTTGACTTCTCAACGAGCACAAATAAAAATAAACAAACCAAAATAGCCCCAGTTTTTCAAACAAATGAAAAATCAGAAAAATGAAGAATTTTCAACTTTCAAGCCAAAAAAGATCTCAATTTTTCTCTTAATTGAAGTGAACTATAAGTTAATTCTAATAATTTCATTCATTTTAATTTGAAAAAATCACAATGCAAAGTTCCTATTGTTTTAGTGACGCTGTCAAAATCAAGATAAATCAGGAAACAAGTCACTCTATCTGAATCATGTAGATCACCTAGCAGACTTCTATCTATCTTCATTCTAGTCCAAATCAGCCTTTATTTTGACAGGCCATTTTAATTTATTTGTCTCATATTATTTTTACTTTTTACTTTCCCTTATTTGCGATTTTTTTTCAACTAATCTCCTCAATATATTCTAGTCACTTATTATTGATAGTCAACAAATAAATTAGCAACATGAACAACCATGGCTTTGAAGCACCTAACAAATTAGGTAGGTACATAGGTACTGATCGAATAAACTACGGGCTAAATAATTCCCGGAGGGACGGGCCCAGCTTGTTTTTTTTATTTTCCCTTATTTGCGATTTTTTTTCTACCAAACCCAGATCAAGTAATCACTTCTGGGTCCCTGGCCTAGTTATGAATCCACAGATGCCTCGACCTTTGAAAGACCCCTAACCCCCTTAGCAGTGATTATTTCTCGTTCCTCGGTCATACATCAGTTCCTTCTCGTGACTCTAAGGTCATTGTGTTCTCCTTTGAAAGACAAACGTTTGTAGGGACTGGAGGAGCCTTGTATGTATGTAAGATTCAATCGTGAATATTCTTTGTCGTAAGGCAGAGAGCTTTTCACAACTTTTGTGGGCAGGCTACAAGAAAACATTTGAACAGTGCAGAATCAAATGGAAACATTTAAAACATTTCTACTCGGTAGCATTATCAGTATCAGGGATTGAGGAAAAGTTGCAGGTTTGTCCTTACTATGAAGAACTGAGCAATGCAATCAAGGATTGCAAAAAATATTGTAAACATTTGAACAGTGCAGAATCAAATGGAAACATTTAAAACATTTCTACTCGGTAGCATTATCAGTATCAGGGATTGAGGAAAAGTTACAGGTTTGTCCTTACTATGAAGAACTGAGCAATGCAATCAAGGATTGCAAAAAATATTGCGCCATGAAATCTACTAACAAGGATGCAGGTTCTAGTAGTCAAGTGACAGATGGTGAAAATAGTGGTGCACTGGATTACCTTCCAGGCCATTTTATTCTTAATCAAGGTAATCTCTCTGATGATGACACAATAGAGTCAAGTACAAAAATGAATAATGTGTGTTACAAACTGAACTGGAAACTAGGCTCTCCTCTAAGTAGATTGCTTCCTTTATTTTTGAATACTGAAATATTCAGTGATGTGTCCCTGGTCTGTGAAGGACAAACTCTAAAATGTCATAAAATTATTCTGTCTTGCTACTCTGATTATTTCAAAGATATTTTCTTGTCAAACCTAAAGAACTCACATCCTATTATTGTTATCAATGATAAGAATTTCAGTGATTTGAAAGCAGTGATAAGTTTCTTGTACACAGGGGAGGTTATGGTACCCAAAACACAAATGAGTGCATTTCTTGACATAGCTAAATCATTTTGCATCAAAGGTTTGTCAGATGGACCTGTCACTTCCCATAGCTATCAAGATGAAATAACAATAGTTGAATGCCCAATAGAAGATTATTATTACAGTAACAATGGACTGAACTGTCCACTCTGCCTCGACAACAAAGACTCACCTCGTCGATCGATATCGATCCGATGGCCGGTCGACTATGTTTAGACAAATGACATATCTTTACTGCTACAGCAATGTTGTGACATGCTAATATAGCATCACTCACTTATCTGCTAAATGCGGACATTATCCAAACCTTCCAAAGCGACACCAGGAGAGGTTACCTACCCATCACATATTCTCTGCTTTGCATATTATCTTTAGAAGAACAATAAAATTAAAAATGCATAAAAAAATTCTATTTCGAGGAGAAAAAGATAAAATAAAATAAACAAACAAGTAGCTTCTCAAAGAAACAAATTCTTGTTTTATTCGAAATCTCAGTCCGCCCGCCACATAGGTCCATGAAATTTAGTCCGCAGTAGGTACGTTCTTTCGTCTCTCTTTTGAATTCAATTCTTTTTTTCGTTTGACGTCTTTTTGTTCAGTTCTATTCTTTTGACGTCCAAAATCCACAATCCACATTAATAAAAAAATAAATCTTATTCACCTTCTTATCATTGCCTGTGGATAAGTAAAGGTATTAAGGTACCCTGTTTAAGTATACCTTATCAACTTACCATACTAAATTAGATATGTAAAGGTATTAGGTACCTTGATTGTTAGGTACCTTATCATACATCAATTAATAAAGCTCAATTTTAAACTGACCTAAGGGAACGAAAGTTCTCCATTGCGCAGGCGCAATGGCAACAATCGTCTCGAAATTCTGAAGGTGACTTGAGGGAGCATTGAAATTTTTCGACAAAAAATCTCAATAGAAAAACCAACACACATTCGATTTCTACTTGTTTCCAAAGTGATAATTCTCGTAGGGAAACAAGCGGACGTGATTTTTTACTTTTTTTTTATAAAATTTAATTTAACTTTCGTTTAATTTTTGTATTTTTACTTTTCCTTTTTGTTAATGTTTTAATTCAGAGATTTAAAGAGTCTTTTCGAGTGTTTGTGTGTCTCTTCGGTCGCTTTTCGCCCGCCTGTCTCCCCGTGTTTGTTTTTGAAGTGTTTTTTCGCCCCGTCTTCCTCCCTTTGTAGTCAACCATGTCCGTTTTGAAGTCCGACATCGACAAACGCAAGCAGATCTCTGTGCGTGGCATTGCGGACGTCGAAAATGTGACCACGGTCAAGAAGTACTTCAATCGCCACCTCCATTTCACCCTGGTCAAGGATCGCAATGTGGCGACACCCCGGGATTACTATTTTGTCTCTTCGGTCGCTTTTCGCCCGCCTGTCTCCCCGTGTTTGTTTTTGAAGTGTTTTTTCGCCCCGTCTTCCTCCCTTTGTAGTCAATCATGTCCGTTTTGAAGTCCGACATCGACAAACGCAAGCAGATCTCTGTGCGTGGCATTGCGGACGTCGAAAACGTGACCACGGTCAAGAAGTACTTCAATCGCCACCTCCATTTCACCCTGGTCAAGGATCGCAATGTGGCGACACCGCGGGATTACTATTTCGCGCTCGCGTATGCCGTGCGCGACAACCTGGTGTCGCGCTGGATTCGAACCCAGCAGCACTACTTCGAGAATGACCCGAAGGTGAGTTACGCCCCGCCATAATGTGTTACTAGTACAGAACTCAAATGTAATGTACCTACAAATGTAGACAAGTATACATAAGTAGGTAAGAAGATTAGACATTAGGCAGTTTATTAGAAAGATAGAAAGTGTAAGGCACACAAGTATGAACTATGATATGGGTTAGTTGCTTCATAAAACATCGTTCTAATCTAACGCCTAGCTACCCACCTATAGCTATCGCATTGATAAAATATTTGTCTATTATTACAGACTCGACTTTATTCAGACTAAATAATACTGAATTCATAGGTATTAGCTTTAGGTACCTATATACTACTCCTTGCTGTCGGTTTTCGAATCTCGAGAGTTTCGAATCCAATAACCTTTGGCCAGTCACTCTCTATCAGGTAGACCTGACAGGTAGACCCGATCAGGTCCGCCTGTCAGGTCTACCTGATAGTGAGTGGCTGGCTTTTGGATTAAGCTGAGAATAGAAATACATTCCCTGGCAAATCTGGTAATGCGTAGTATTCCTCTGGGGAGACTTTTGAAAACTACACCTATCTAGACACAGACTAAGTTTCCACGATCAGCATAGGTATTGTTCAATTGAGGAGCTGGGTGCAAAAAGGGCAATAAATGAAAATCATCAAACTGAGACATTTAACTTTAAAGTTTTCAATTTTACATCTAAATCCTTAAAAAGTATGTTTACAAAAAACGCTGTAACTCATCAAAAACAAAGTTATCACTGCAGTACAAACGCTGGAAGATAGAGCCGCACCACGTTCTATTCAAAAAACCGTTTTACGCAAAAACGGCAAAAAATGCATATTTCCCTTTTTGCACCCAGCTCCTCAATTTTTGAAAGGAGTGAGTTACTACAAGTGGCTTAACTCCATACACAAAAAACCCACCCTGAGGCTTAGGTGTAGGGGGCAAACAGCCCTAAAGGATGGGTTAAGCTTCTATAATCCCTCTAAGTACAGTAAGAAGTGAAAGGTTTCATGTAAAAGGGCCTATGTGTAAGAAAACATAATTCTGGGATAAATTTCCACATCACTGTATTAAAATGTCTCTCCTGAAAAGTAGCAAAAATCACATAGGCCGTTCTTCTTGGGAAGCAGCAAAATCTTCTATTTCCAATTTTGTGCTTTCTTTGTCCTGTCGGGTGCTTATCTAACTTTTATCTTTTGCTCTTTCCTACCTTGAACTTTATTTTTCTACCCTGTGCTTAATTTCTCTCATCTTGTGCCTAATTTCTTTCATCTTGTGCTTAATTTCTCTCATCTTGTGCTTAATTTCTTGCATCTTGTGCTTGTTTTCAGCGCGTGTACTATCTATCTCTGGAATACTACATGGGCAGATCCCTCCAGAACACGATGATCAACTTGGGCATCCAGAGCGCCATTGATGAGGCCATGTACCAGGTAAGTTCCCCCCTCCCTCTTTTTTTGCGGTTATAAGTAGGTAAATAAGTAGATATATATATCTATCTAATCATTATGTTTTTTAGGGGGTACGCAGAACCCAGTAAGATGAGCAGAAGAGATTTGTTAAAAGTTTGATAGAGGGAAAGCTGAGGTTTTATCGTCCTGAAAGCGAAGATAAAAGTAAGACAGGATAAGGAAAAGCAAGCCGTTCCGAAAACAAACCTCATCTGTTTAGGATAAAGTTTGCCCCGTGCGGAAATCGAACTCTAGCGCTTACAAGGCAGACGAGCTACGAACCAAGCGCTAAGCGCCAGGCCGCGGGTTCGATTCTCGCCCAGGGCGAATTTTATCCTGAACGGGTAATGCTCGATCTCGGAACGGCTGGCTTTCTCCTATCCTGTCTTCCTTCTCTCTTCGATTTCGGGACGATAAGACCTGGGAACTTTAACTGCTATGGTCTTATCGTCCCGAAATCGAAGAGAGAAGGAAGACAGGATAGGAGAAAGCCAGCCGTTCCGAGAACCGAGAACGAACGTTATCGTCGTCCCGAAATCGAAGAGAGAAGGAAGACAGGATAGGAGAAAGCCAGCCGTTCCGAGAACGAACATTATCCCATCAGGATAAAATCCGCCCCGGGCGGGAATCGAACCCGCGGCCTAGCGCTTACAAGGCAGACGCACTACCAACCAAGCTAACTAGGCTGGCAGTAGGTACTTTTGCTTGGTAGGTAATAGGTTACTCAATCAGTTTTACCTACTTTTATAACTCAACTCTAGATTCTCTGGCCTTCATGTAGCATTTGCTAGGTACCTACCTACTCTTCACCTTCAACTTCGAACTTTTTATCTCACTTATAAACAGGCCAATAGGTCTCACACCAATCTTGTTTTTAACATTTAGGATCCAGCCTGGTTGGTTCGGAAGGTAGGTAGATCACGGGTTTGATTCCCGCCTCCGACAAACTTTATCCCAAACAGATAAGATTCCTTCTCGGAATCTTAAAACGAAGCTCAAACAGTAAACTGCTTGAAAAAATGAGATACATACAAGTAGATACCCATTACTTATCAGGATAAAATCCGCCCCGGGCAGGAATCGAACCCGCGGCCTAGACGCACTACCAACTAAGCTAACTAGGCTGGCAGTAGGTACTTTTGCTTGGTAGGTAGTAGGTTACTCAAACAGTTTTACCTACTTTTATAACTCAACTCTAGATTCTCTGGCCTTCATGTTAGCATTTGTTTGCTACCTAGGTACTCTTCACCTTCAACTTCGAACTTTTTATCTCACTTATAAACAGGCCTATAGGTCTTAGACCAATCTCATTTTCAATAGGTACCTAGATATTGACTGTTCTCGTTTTTCAAATACCTATGTACATTTTCTAAAACGAAGCACTAAAGTTATTAACTGCTCAGAAAAATGAGATACGTAGGTAGATATACCTATCTATTACCTATACTTGGCCCAACCGATCGTGTATGGGTGAAAAAAATAATCAAAAATTTTGCCGAGACCAGGATTCGAACCTGGGTTACTGCGGCCACAACGCAGGGTCCTAACCACTAGACGATCTCGGCTGATGGAATAGGAGGGCGGTTGTTTGTCTTATCGGCTGATGGAATAGGAGGGCGGTTGTTTGTCTTATCAATACAACTCCTATTAGAACTAATGGTAACAGAGAGAAAGGAAAGAGAAAATTCGACCATGTCTTCGGAAAATATACGGGGTGGTTTGTTAAAATGGACGGGAGAACATAAAAGAGAAAATTCGACCATGTCTTCGGAAAATATACGGGGTGGTTTGTTAAAATGGACGGGAGAACATGGGCCATTGTGTTGCTCTTCTCTAAGTCCACCGACCATCGACCCTCACCTAGTATCGAACTATTGACCCAAGAGAACACAAACCATGCTAATCAATAGAAGTGTCTTCAACGGAGCTTTGACCATAATACCGACCCTCGCAGAAAGGAGAACATAGGCCATTGTGTTGCTCTTCTCTAAGTCCACAACGAAGAACCGACAATCGACCATCACCTTGTAAGTATCGAACTATCGACCCAAGAGAACACAAACCATGCTAATCAATAGAAGCGTCCACAACGGAGCCTTGACCATAGTACCGACCCTCGCAGAAAATTAAAAAATTGACCTGAGTACTTTTTCTGCGATGGTCCATGGTCTATATTTCACCGTTGTGGCCGCACAATAACATTGTCAATGGTAGTTGCACAAGCACAAAGCTCTTTAATATTGTGTACAGTGCCGTCCACATGGGTTCTGTTTAGCAAGGCTCTCGTTTCGTATTTTAAGTTAAGTTTCTAAGTTTCCTCCTTATTGAGGACCCACATATATACATATAACTAAGCAAAGATTTTTACCTGTCGATGGACCACTCAGTTTTGTGTTACCATCCTGTACATTACGCCAGACAGCTGTTCTGTCCAGAAGTCTATTGCCTTCGTCATGTCAGTAGTATTTGCTCTGTTGTGGTCACTCAAGTATGACCAACTCACTAGTTCCTAGTAACACTTGAAATCAATATGTACTAATGTTCTCGATCAGCAAAAATGTGTGGGATGATTTTTCTTCCTCCGGTCAAATACCTCTGGAGGAAACTATGTAATGTATTGAGACTGTTCCTCCTGATATGGCCTTTGGTATAATACGAACATACGAAAAGGAGAGTTTAAGTATAGGTATGTATACATATTTGGTGAGAAATGGTGTTCTGCAAACTGCAGGAGCAATAATTGATTCTTCCAAAGGTATTGCGGGATTTGCGGGTACCTACATCCCAAGTTCTCACGTTTTACATATTCCAGCGATGCACGAGTTATTCACTATCGAAGGTCGGGCAGTCGATTTGGTTTTTGGCTTATATCTCTGGAACGGTTTGTTCGATCTCAATGAAATTCAATATGAATAAATATGTAAAATAATATTTTTGGTATAATACTACACCCCAAGTTCTCACGTACAGTCCACTTCAACTGAGAAGTCCAATGACCTTTGGGCGCGCACTCGTCAAAAAATAGCTCGTTGATTAACAAGTAGGGTGAATAGTTGATCCCATGGGATTTTTCACGCCGAATCGAATGGTGAAACTTTTAGAACTGTCCGACTTACAGTTGAGAAGTTGCGGTTCCCCTCCATGCGCTTCCATCGGACTTCCCAGTTGACGTGGACTGTAATCATGTTTAGTTTCAAGTTGCACATCACTTTGCAAAATGTGTAGTGTCAATAATATTTCACATCTTCTCTCCTTCAGTGTGGCATCAAAATTTGTTTTGTTTGATTCAAAATTTGGCACAGGTCCCGGGTTTATTCATAACACTTGACTTTGGTATTGGGAGGAGGGGGGAGAGGAAGGGACGTTGAGGGGAAGAGGGATTACGAGGGTGGGAGGAGAAGAGGAGGGGGCCATTAAGGTGAAGAAGAGGGGACTGGTAAATAATAAAAAGGGGAAGAAAGAGCATTAGATCAGGGAGTTTCGCGATTCCCGTTTGTGAAGTACGTCTCTTTTCTTACTCCAGAAAAGGAATCGGGATACCCAATGAACACCCCATCCATTACACAAGCTCTTGCTTTTACGAATGGGTGTACCATTTATTGAAGACTTTTTTTTAAAATTGAGAGATATCGAATAACAAATATGTAATTAAAAATTTCATATAATAATTAAGTTCTTACTACCCACCTATCTTGATATACCCTTGAATGACGTTACCTTCTGGTCATTCACCTTAAAATTCTTAGATGTAACTTCACTCTCTCGTTATTTTACCTAATAATAGGTACATATAATATACCTAATAAATTTACTTATTTAATGTATTTGCTCCATTGATTCATAATTTCTCAAGGGGATAAAATCCCTTGGAAAGTTAAAAGATTATTTTTAGAGGTTTTATAGAGGGAACTGTAGCGCTTACAAGGCATTTTTTTAAGAGGTTTGATTGAGGGAGGGAACTGTAACTGCCAGCCAGAATAGGAAAAAGCCAGCCGTTCCGGAAACGAACCTTACCTCTTTTGGATAGAGTTCGCCCCAGGCAGGAATCGAACCCTTGACCTAGCGCTTGAAAGGTAGATACGCTACCAACCAAGCTAACTAGGCTGGTTTTTTTAGAGGTTTGATAGAGGGAACTGTACGAGTACTATTACTGTAGCAAGCTTTTTTTAATGACCCTTAAACCAAAACAAACATGACTCAGGTAGTTTAAGCTTTAGAAAATAGTTGTTAGTTTGTAAGTTCCCACTTTTTTTTCTCATCCACCTGAGGTTAGAGATTTTGTAGTCATAGTTTGAGGTAAATGTACAAGATAATACCTAAATAGGTCCCTCGTATACTAGTACAGTGTTTGAGGTTACAAAAAGTTCTTTCCTAATATTTCTTGGATAAAAGGTTGTCTTGAACACAAAATTAAGGCCCTGGTTTTTCCTTTTCTGTGTCAAATAAGCATCTTAGTAGGTAGAAGAAAAAGAAAAATTTCGTTGGTCCTCATTTTTCTTGCTCTATGACTTTGAAACATCACCCAAGTAAGCGCAACTGATCTATTTTCTCCCCAGGTATCAGATACGAGTACGGTATTTTCGCGCAGAAGATCAAGAACGGTGAGCAAACCGAGGAGCCTGATGATTGGCTGAGATATGGTAACCCTTGGGAGAAAGCAAGGCCTGAATATATGATCCCTGTTAACTTCTACGGGAGAGTGGCAGAGATTGGCAAGGGGAAGAAGTGGGTGGACACACAGGTGAATAAAATATATTCTCTTGAAAACGTCAATCAATCAAATCCCAAATTCTTTATAGTGAAGCAGAGCTTTTTCACAACTTTTGTGGATATCACAACATGAGAGTGGCAGAGATTGGCAAGGGGAAGAAGTGGGTGGACACACAGGTGAATAAAATATATTCTCTTGAAAACGTCAATCAATCAAATCTCAAATTCTTTATGGTGAAGCACAGCTTTTTCACAACTTTTGTGGATATCACAACATTCCAGAGCGCCATTGATGAGGCCATGTACCAGGTAAGTTCCCCCCTCCCTCTCTTTTATTGCGGTTATAAGTAGGTAAATAAGTAGATATATCTATCTAATCATTATGTTTTTTAGGGGGTACGCAGAACTATAGAAGGTAGGTGCATAGGAGCTATTTTTACTTTGTATTACAATAACTACCTATGGCGAATAGGGAATAGGTAGGTACTCCAAATTTTCAAAATCGGGAAATGGGTGGAAATATCCGTTTTCGGGTCCCCCGGGTTTCTTCAATTTTTACTTTTTTCCTCCTCTCTTTTTACGCGTATTTGTAAGTAAGGAGGGGTGGATAGGTAGGCAGGTATTTGCTATGCATTTAATGCCAAAAAATAATTTATTGTCTCATTGAAAAGCTTCTTGCTTATGAGAGAGCAAACAGACACAGGTCAATTCCAAAGAAAATAAAAATAAAAACACGTAGAGCTACCTGTACCTAGCAGTCGTAAAAAATAAAAATAAAAAATAAATAAAATAAAAACAACAACTGTGTCCAACTGTCCACACATAGTCGACGCCGTTGATTGACCATCGATATATCGATCGACGAGGTGAAGAGGTGAATCCAGGTTGTCGAGGCACTGTACGACATCGATCGACTGCGTCGACTATAATATGTGGACTTAGCTTTACTACCCTAGCGTCTTTTTCTTACCCACCCAGTAGGTACTTTTTTATGTTCAGACTTATGTGGCGTATGGTACAGGTGGGCCAATAAATGGTACGTTTTTTAGGTGGGCGAATAAATGGTACACTTACCCTATCCGTATCAGACATTTCCAACACTTCCGACATACTACCATTACTTAACATAGGAAGCAGAATACAGGATTTGTCGGAAATGTCTGAAGTGTTGGAAGTGTCGGAAGTGTATGATCAGTCTGCGCGCTGCTTTAGAGGTCCTTTTTCCAAGTGAGATCTACAGGTAGGTATAGCTACTGTCTGCTAAGACCAAAAAGTTCCATTGCCAACACTAGGTACTTACTTTTTTCTGTCCTATTTTTCCCCGCAGTCAACGATGGTGATTACATCCAAGCTGTGCTGGATCGTAACTTGGCCGAGAACATTTCCCGCGTGTTGTATCCCAACGATAACAACTTTGGCGGCAAGGAACTGCGGCTCAAACAGGAGTACTTCATGTGTGCCGCAACTCTACAGGTAAGAATAGAATAGAATATACCCTGCTTATACTGCCAGAATGAGACCGAAAAGTCCCTTTACTCCCGCAGTCTAAACAAGGTCTTATGTATTTGGTACAGAATAGGTGTAAATAGAATGAGACTAAATTTTTTTCTTCTTCCTCTGAGGCTGAGGTCTTATAGTCCCAAACTCGAAGAGAAAAAGGAGGACAGGATGAGGTTAGCGGCCTGCTTCCTTGATTCTATGGCCACTCTCGGCCTCTCCGCTTATGGATACGGTAAGTCCAGCCGAAATTTATAATATGGGTGCTTTAATTCGATTGTCACATCACCTGAGAACTCAGAACAGAGTGTTTTATGATGGTGCTTATTTATACCGGCCGAATTAAAGAGACTCTTTAACTTCAGGAGGCTACTTTACATCAGAAGGTTACTGCTCTTTTTGAGATCACTGGGGGACGTAAAACAGAAACTGTACCAGCCCTGTCAGGCCAACGACAAAAACACGAAACTTTGGCGCCCTTCACAGGGTTGGCATTTGGAAGGGTATCCAGCCATGAAATTGGAAGTAAGAGTGCCAAAACCAAAACAACCATGTATTTTCTCTGTTCTACATAGGGTAAGTGTACCATTTATTCGCCCACCTAAAAAACGTACCTACCATGAACTTTTTCAAGATCCAATTTCATCAAAAGAAAGGGCTTAAAGACTGCTATCGAACCAGTGATATTCAAAAACTGTAGTCATAAAAACAAAAATTAGAAAAATAAATGTGGGCAGGTGGGCCAATAAATGGTACGTTTTTTAGGTGGGCGAATAAATGGTACACTTACCCTATATCGCAAAATTTTCTCCCCAGGTATCAGATACGAGTACGGTATTTTCGCGCAGAAGATCAAGAACGGTGAGCAAACCGAGGAGCCTGATGATTGGCTGAGATATGGTAACCCTTGGGAGAAAGCAAGGCCTGAGTATATGATCCCTGTTAATTTCTACGGGAGAGTGGCAGAGATTGGCAAGGGGAAGAAGTGGGTGGACACACAGGTGAATAAAAATTATATTCTCTTGAAAACGTCAATCAATCAAATCTCAAATTCTTTATGAAATATATTCTCTTGAAAACGTCAATCAATCAAATCTCAAATTCTTTATGGTGAAGCAGAGCTTTTTCACAACATTTGTGGATATCCGATATCACAACATTACAATCAATATCCATATTTTAATAATATTTGGATGCTCCAATTTGTGGAGTCTGGCCTACAGTAAAGGAGAACAATGAAGCTCGAGGGGAGGGCCTGGGCCCCCTCGCACCCCCCTTAAATACAGCCCTGATGGGAGGGACTTAAAAAGATAATGTAGGTGCAAGCTCAAATGAAAAGTATTCATTTTTTTTGTCCTATTTCCTCCCCAGTCAACGATGGTGATTACATCCAAGCTGTGCTGGATCGTAACTTGGCCGAGAACATTTCCCGCGTGTTGTATCCCAACGATAACAACTTTGGCGGCAAGGAACTGCGGCTCAAACAGGAGTACTTCATGTGTGCCGCAACTCTACAGGTAAGAATAGAATAGAATATACCCTGCTTATATACTGCCAGAATGAGACCGAAAAGTCCCTTTACTCCCGCAGTCTAAACAAGGTCTTATGTATTTGGTACAGAATAGGTGTAAATAGAATGAGACTAAATTTTTTTCTTCTTCCTCTGAGGCTGAGGTGTTATAGTCCCAAACTCGAAGAGAAAAAGGAGGACAGGATAGGATAAACCTAGCCATTCCGAGGATAAAGTTCGCCCCGGATGGAAATCGAATCCGGGACCTAGCGCTTTATAAGGCAGGCGCGCTACTTTCGAAGCTAACTAGGCTGATTAAACGACAGTAATTAGGTATGCTTAACTTAACCTCTGTGGCCGAGTGAGTATCACACTAGACTTGCACGCTACACCATACCCTGAGCCGTGACTCCAGCATACCCTCCACACCATGCTGGAGAAGTCATAAAGATTTTTCCTCCTCATAAAAAAAGTGCTTACAAGACAAGCGGCTTCTTTCGAAGCTAACTATTCTTAGTGACTAAACGACATTAATGAGGCATGCTTAACTTAACCTCTGTGGCCGAGAGAGTATCACACCAGACTTGCACGCCGGAGGTCCCAGGATGGAAATCGAATCCGGGACCTAGCGCTTTATAAGGCAGGCGCGCTACTTTCGAAGCTAACTAGGCTGATTAAACGACAGTAATTATTAGGTATGCTTAACTTAACCTCTGTGGCCGAGTGGGTATCACACCAGACTTGCACGCCGGAGGTCCCGGGTTCGATTCCCGGCTGGTTCGAAGTTTTTTCGACTCTGTTTTCATTATGCAAAATCATTTTTCTCATCTCCCGCAGGATATCATCCGCAGATTCCGCACGTCCAAGTCCGTAGCGGAAATCAAGGACAAGTCTGCATTCGATAAGTTCCCAGAGAAGGTGGCTATTCAACTGAATGACACACATCCGTCCCTGGCTATTCCAGAACTGATGCGAGTCCTAGTTGATGTAGAGGGACTGGAGTGGGATAAGGTGAGTCTTTCTCTACATGGTTTAATGGTGGATTTCACCAATAACTTAATGAGAGATTTCACTAATGGGAGAATTTTTGATCCTCCAGAAAAGAGTTTTAATAATCCAAAAAGGAGTTTTTAATGATCCAAAAAGGAGGAGTTTTTAAAAACTTCCGTTTGGATAATTAAAAACATCTTTTTGGATTATGAAAACTTTTTTGGAGGATCTTTTACAACAAAAGACCCATTTTTACTACAACAGTGAAAACCCCATTGATTCCTTGCAGGCCTGGGACATCACCGTGAAGACCTGTGCCTACACGAACCACACTGTGTTGCCTGAAGCTCTGGAGAGATGGCCTGTCACCCTCATGGAGAACCTCCTGCCTCGTCACATGCAGATTATCTACCACATCAACTTCCTCCATCTGCAGGTGAGAGTTCGATTCCCGGAGACGGGACAGAAATTTCGCACTCTTGATTGCGATTTTTTTGTCTGTCCGTTTGGTAAGCTATAACTCTCGAACGGTTCGTGCGATTTTGATGATTTATGATGTTCAGCCCAAAGAATTTTACCCATTTTGGGAGTCTTGCGGGTTACGGGCCCTTTTCTGAGTGAGTTATATAGCTAGCTCTTTTGTTATTGAGGGTTATTTTTACAGAGGGAAACTATAACAATCAGAGTGCTTGTCCCTTGTTCCTGTCTGATAAAAAACATACAGTGAAATATGTATCTAGGTATGTCTATCGACGATTATTTGTTAGGTTTATATTAGACATCCTATGTATTAACATTATTCTTACCGTTTCTATTATTACTGGATACTAGGTATTTGTGTTTTTTCTACTCCGACTCGAGTTTCGCCTATCTTATAGGCATCTTCATGGGAAACTGACTATTGGGTTGTTGTTGTTGTTGTTGTTGCTGATAGTGACAATGGGTGTGGGGGTACTGTCACCTGATCATAAATCAGCTGGTTCCTTAGATACACTAGATTAGGGACCAATCGAGATCCATAACGCCGTAGAAACCGGGAAGTGTGTGAACGAAATCGTTGAAACGGTCCCTAATCTAGTGTATCTAAGGAACCAGCTGATTTATGATCAGGTGACAGTACCCCCACCCCCATTGTCACTATCAGCAACAACAACAACAACAACAACAACAAC
>NW_007378328.1:8350-38517 GCF_000475195.1 Diaphorina citri | reverse complement strand
TGTGTGTGTTTTTTTTTTTTTTTTTTTTTTTTTTTTTTTTTTTTTTCAACAAGTTTGGCACTTCAAATGTTCCTAATTAAGATATTGCAATTGGAATTAAATATTACACTAGTAGTTCTGTGAATGGATCCGCTCAGTTCTGGGCCTCCAAATTTCAAGGATCGACGTGTTTTGCTTCTGCATGGCTTCAAGGAATTCACTTACTAAATTTCATCAAAATCGGACCAGGCAATCGCGAGTTATAGCGGAACAATCTTTTAAACAAACAGTTATCAATTAGGTCAATTAGTTTACTTACTTTCTTGGGTACTTGAAATGTTGGGAGCCTATGGGAGGTCCCGAGTTCGATTCCCGGTGGGGTCAAAGTTTTTCGGCACTGTGCTTTGAGTTCGGGGTGCACTCGTCCCTTTAACATCCCTCAGCCTGTTATTACGACTCGTTGTGGTTCGCTAGTTACCTCCCTGTTTAATGTCCCCCAGACTCCCCCAGCTAGACATTTAGATTAATAGATGTACTTACTCACCCAATCAATCAAATCAAATCTCAATTTTATTTTTTTTTTTTTTTTTTGTGGTAAAGCAGAGCTTTTTTACAACTTTTGTGGAAATCACAGCACTTTATAAGCATTTTACTAAGCACTTCCTTTGCAATTAATTTCCACATTTCAATAATCTTTTTACTCCGTCACTGGTTGTTACTCGATTAAAGTAGCTGCTCCATCGTCCGCACGAGGCTGAGTGCACCCCGAGCTCCAAGCATAGGGCCGAAAAAACTTCGACCCTGCTGGGGATCGAACCCGGGACCTCCGGACGTGCAAGCCTAATATGGTACGCACTCGGCCTGCCTAGGCCATGGAGGCTACTATAAGTGAGTGGGAAACCAGCAAAAAACTTCGACCCTGCTGGGGATCGAACCCGGGACCTCCGGACGTGCAAGCCTAATATGGTACGCACTCGGCCTGCCTAGGCCACGGAGGCTACTATAGGTGAGTGGGAAACCATGACTTTTGTCCCTTTCGTATGAAAGAACCTGGTTTAGAAAGAAATCTTTTCTAACGCCATATTTTTGGTGATTAAATTAGGTTTTTTGGGAAACCATAACTTTTGTCCCTTTCGAATGAAAGAACCTGGTTTAGAAAGAAATCTTTTCTAACGCCATATTTTTGGTGATTAAATTAAGTTTTCCCCCCATTTCCTGGCAGTAGCAAATGGGTATTTTACTCAAGTTCGTTTTCTATACTGTGTGGTTCTCAGGTGAAACGTATCCATGAGTACAAAAGACAACTGTTGAACGCCCTTCACATCATCACCCTGTATAATAGAATCAAGAAGAACCCCAAGGGCAAATTCACACCCCGAACCATCATGATTGGAGGTAAGGGCTTACTTAGATTGGAGGTCAGGGCTTACTTAGATTGGAGGTCAGGGCTTACTTAGATTGGAGGTAAGGGCTTACTTAGATTGGAGGTAAGGGCTTACTTAGATTGGAGGTAAGGGCTTACTTAGATTTTAGATTTCAACAAGGTCAATGCACTTCATTAGGGCGAACCCCATTCAAATGTATTATAACTATTGTTTTTCCCGCACAATCAACTTTAGTTTTTAAACCTTAAACGAACTTGGTGAGTTTTTACATAGTTTTAACAAGACGATTTTACATTTAGTTCGTATGTATGTTGACATTGTTGACTGTTGACTTCAAGCGATAACTATTGAACGGTCAGTCCAATTTGGTTCGGGCTTCGATTCGACTTTATCCTAAACAGATAAGAGTAGTTCTAGGAACGGCTGGCTTTCTTCTATCCTGTATTCTCTCTTCGATTTCGGGACGATAAGACCTCCATTCTTACAGCTCCCTCTCTCTCTCTCCTTAAAAAAAGTAGAAAATACATGAACATGATTACTTGTTACCGCACAGGCAAGGCGGCTCCCGGCTACTACACGGCGAAGAAAATCATCAAGCTCATCTGTAGTGTGGCGCGAGTTGTTAATAATGACCCCGATGTGGGAGACAAGCTCAAGGTGGTATTCCTGGTTTTTTTTTTTTTTTTTTTTTTTTTTAAAGATGAGTGTTTCCCCCCCGTTTTTTTTTCGTAGCGATGAAACAACTGCTACATTGGACGCTTGTGGTCTGTTCGTAGCATGCCCATCCCGTAGTATGCCTCTCATCAGATGGGCGAGAAGAGACACAATACTTCCCATTTAGGTGCTGGGTCAACACGAGAACACCAGAAAGTAACCCGTTGAAATATTTGCAATCGAAAAACGAGTACAAATTTTATAGTGTGTGGCGAGTTATAGTGTGTGGCTGGCCTTGGTTTGACAGAGATTTTTACGTCACTGTATAACTGCTAAGGATTTTAGTTACGAGGGTTTTACCCTTCTTTCGGCGGCAAGCTAACCGCCTCCTAGCATTAACTTCATCCAGCTTCAGGTGGGTCGGGAAAAGCCAGCAGTACGCGATTGCCCAGATGATGGTCACCCATCCGGGTACCAACCAGGCGCAATGTTGCTTAACATGAGAGGATCCACAGGATTCAGTGGATTTGTAATTAAACAATAAGATGAAACTGGTGGATTTAACGTGCTATCGCTGCTGGACTGCTGGACAGTTTCTTGGTTCCTACTGAAACACATCTTTCTTGTGTAACTCCTCTTGATGTCACATGAGATCACGGCGTGAGCGTGATTTAACCTTTCACATCTCATTTCCAGCTGAACGGAGCCCTCACCATCGGCACATTGGACGGAGCCAACGTAGAAATGGCTGAGGAGATGGGCAATGACAACATCTTCATCTTCGGCATGACAGTAGACCAGGTGGAAGAGCTGAAGAAGAAAGGATATGATGCACCCTCGTACTATAACGCTAATCCTGAGCTGAAGCTGGTGGTGGATCAGATTACCAATGGATTCTTCTCGCCTGAAAACCCGGATGAGTTTAAGGATTTGTCCGATATTCTACTCAAATGGGACAGGTAAGAGATTATAATAATATGGCCCCAAAGACACCCAAATTTGGGCAAGGGCATTTATTTACAGTAAACTACAAAAGATACAAAATTTGTTTTTGGGACACCCAAATTTGGGCAAGGGCATTTATTTACAGTAAACTGCAAAAGATACAAAATTTGTTTTTGGTCGGTCAGCTAATATAAAGTATAAAGTAAAGTAAAGTAAAGTAATAGGGTAAGTGCACCATCCACCCGCCCATCCATAGAAACGCACCATTCACCGGCCCACCTGTGGGTCTACGCCACAAAAGTCTGAACTGGACGAACCTTTTCAAGATCCAACTTCATCAAAAGAAAGGGCTTAAAGAATGCTATTGAACCAGTGGTATTCCAAAACTGTAGTCATAAGAGATTGCCCAATCAATAATGGGGCAGGTTTGACAGAGGGAACTTTAACTGCCAAGTTCTTATCGTTCCAAAATCGGAGAGAAGGAAGACAGGATAGGAGAAAGTTTCGAGAACCTTATTTGTTTAGGATAAAAATAAAGGGGCAAACCGAATAAATAAACTTGAAAAAATATCTATTCTTGAGTAGAGGTAAATAAAAAGATACAAATCAACGAAAAAGTCTTACATGATAAATAAAAAACAAATAAACTTGAAAAAATATCTATTCTTGAGTAGAGGTAAATAAAAAGATACAAATCAACGAAAAAGTCTTACATGATAAATAAAAAAACTCAATGAATGATGCCTATAAAAGAGTGTGTAAGATAGAAAAGTAAGAATACCTACTCATGAATCTTTTGCTGGCTAAAATTATTTTTTACACGGGTTTTCTGTTGACAAAGACTAGGGTCGTTACAATGTAAAAACTGAGTAAGAATTAAATAAAAATTGTAAGCCGATCCTAATAATAGATTCTATCTAAAATTATAAATAGATATAAAGTATGTACTTCCAATGGTGTGCTTTTGGATATCTTTCAAAGGACTACCTCAGAAAAGGTCTCAGGTATGTACTGAACTGTCCATATCGCTAGGAATAACGTTTCACTTCGTTTCGTTTTTCGAATCTCAAGCCAGCTGAACTATCGTGTAGGCCATTGGCTGTACAGCCAACAGCCCAAGATATTACAACTGCAAAAATTGCATTTGTTCGTCTCAAATTGAACACAATCTCCTTATAATAAAACACGCGGTACAACAAAAACATAACAAAATAAAAACACGAACACAATCAAGGTGAGTCTTTCTCTACATGGTTTAATGGTGGATTTCACCAATAACTTAATGAGAGATTTCACTAATGGGAGAATTTTTGATCCTCCAAAAAAGAGTTTTAATAATCCAAAAAGGAGTTTTTAATGATCCAAAAAGGAGTTTTTAGTGATCCAAAAAGGAGGAGTTTTTAAAAAGTTCCGTTTGGATAATTAAAAACATCTTTTTGGATTATTAAAACTTTTTTGGAGGATCTTTTACAACAAAAGACCCATTTTTACTACAACAGTGAAAACCCCATTGATTCCTTGCAGGCCTGGGACATCACCGTGAAGACCTGTGCCTACACGAACCACACTGTGCTGCCTGAAGCTCTGGAGAGATGGCCTGTCACCCTTATGGAGAACCTCCTGCCTCGTCACATGCAGATTATCTACCACATCAACTTCCTCCATCTGCAGGTGAGAGTTCGATTCCCGGAGACGGGACAGAAATTTGCGCTCTTGATTACGATTTTTTGTCTGTCCGTTTGGTAAGCTATAACTCTCGAACGGTTCGTGCGATTTTGATGATTTATGATGTTCAGCCCAAAGGATTTTACCCATTTTGGGAGTCTTGCGGGTTACCGGCCCTTTTCTGAGTGAGTTATATATTATATACCTAGCTCTTTTGTTATTGAGGGTTATTTTTACATAGGGAAACTATAACAGTCAGAGTGCTTGTCCTTTGTTCCTGTCTGATAAAAGACATACAGTGAAATATGTACCTAGGTATGTCTATCTACGTAAAAAAGTAAGGAAGAAAAGATGTTTTTTCTTGAAATTCACTGAAACTTACTTCGTCCTGTCCAATATTTCAGGACGTTCTAACTAAATTCCCGGATGACCCACTAAAACTAACCTCTCCTCTGTCCCACATTTCAGAACGTCCTAGCTAAATTCCCAAATGATCTGGACCGCATGCGCCGCATGTCTCTCATTGAAGAAGACGGAGACAAGCGGGTCAACATGGCCCACCTCTCGATAGTAGGATCCCATGCCGTCAACGGAGTGGCTTTCATTCATTCGGAAATCATCAAGCACGACATCTTCAGGGACTTTTACGAACTAACGCCCGAGAAGTTCCAAAACAAGACGAACGGAATCACACCGCGCCGCTGGTTACTCCTGTGTAACCCTTCCCTAGCTGATGTTATTGCTGAGGTGAGCTTGAAAGGGTTAAGTGATGCTGTACTGGCTAGTCGTACGAGTAAAAAAAATAGCTTTACGCCACAGGTACGAAAACCTTTGATTCAGGGCCGTATTTTTTTCTCCTGGGGTCGAGGGGGCCCGGCCGCCCCCACCCCCCCTCGAGCTCCATTTTTGTCCTTTACTGTAGGCCAGACTCCGAAAATTTTAAGCATCCACCCCTTTGAGAATTTACCTGTAACCATTTTTCAACGGGAACGAATTCACTTGTGCCTAAAGCTAAAAGTCACCATATTTTTGGTAACCAATTCTTACTTGACCATATCAACTGTCTACTAATCTCGTCGAGCTTCATTTTTGTCCTTTACTGTAGGCCAGACTCCGAAAATTTTAAGCATCCACCCCTCCACCCCTTTGAGAATTTACCTGTAACCATTTTTCAACGGGAACGAATTCACTTGTACCTAAAGCTAAAAGTCACCATATTTTTTGGTAACCAATTCTTACTTGACCATATCAACTGTCTACTAATCTCGTATATAACTGACTTTATTTCAGAAAATCGGTGAAGACTGGATCATTCATTTGGAGCAGCTAGCTCAACTGAAACAATACGCTAAGGACCCTGCCTTCCAACGTGAGGTGTTCAAAGTGAAGCAAGAGAATAAGATGAAGCTGGCGCAATATATAGAGAAAGAATATCATATCAAAGTTAACGCTGCGTCCATCTTCGATATGCAAGTGAGTGAGAAACCAATCAAATCATGATTTATTATTATTCTTATTATTTTTTTGTGGTAAAGCAGAGCTTTTTCACAACTTTTGTGGATATCACAGCACTTTATAAGCATTTTACTAAGTACTTCCTTTGCAATCAAGATATCCAGAAAAAAAAAAAAAAAAAAAAAAAAGGTAATGAAATCTTGAATTTAAATTTATTGATTCTTTCCCCCCCACAGAACCAAACCAAATGGTTAGAGATGGCCATCATGAACATTGCCTCCTCCGGGAAATTCTCGTCAGATCGCACCATTACCGAGTATGCACGAGAAATCTGGGGAGTCGAACCCAGCTACGAGAAACTACCAGCCCCTCACGAGTCCGCTGATATTCAATAATACTCTGGGTAAAACGTCACCGGGGTGAACGGGCCACACATGCGTCGGTATTGGGAACCTTAAAGCTGTTGGGGTTACCCCACTTTCCCCTAACACTAGAGGGAGAAAAAGCTCTTTTTTTTTCAAGCCTATGGCAGGATTCTCACTTAGGAAGCTCTTCCACCCAACTGGTTTTTGTCAGCCTAATAGCCGACGCTTTTGCCTTGAAAATTATGTATATTTAGCAGGATACCCTCTTATAGGGTGAATTCCCCATGAAGGAAGGAACGATCCTATTACTTTGAATTCAGTAAAAACCCCTCTAGTAGGGATCCTTTCAGCTCCAAGGTAAATCACTTTTGGGTGAAATAGCGACTAATAATCACTTCTTCTTTGTATAGAATCCAAACATCGATGTGTATTTTTACTACTTTTTGTTATGTGATCTATGTTGGTATGGATAGAAGATAGAACGGGGGTCTTTCCTTTTTTGTAGATTTTTTCACCCCTTTTTGGAGAAATCAGAATGTGGCACATTCAAAATACTTTCCGTATGTTCATCTTAATTCAAAGTTACCGTTTACACGTTTAATGTTGTTCACATATACCTACAAACTATTAAATACTTCAGGTTAAATTGAACTTTTTTACATCAGCCTTTTTATAAACAGTAACTCGTTAACTATCATTATTTCGCTTCATCACTAAACTTACTTACATCAGTGTTAGTTTTCTGATATTTATTTCTAAGTTACGTTTAAATATTTTGTTACAACATCATTATAGGTATTTTTAAGATCTATTAATTTTTTCAAAGAGATTTTATTTATTGTATTTTGTGTTAAAAGATGTTTTCATGTTGAATAAAAAAAATCCAAGATGAAATTGTTTTTTGCTTCATTTCCTATTAGTTTGGCTACAGTGCCATTCCCTTAAGAGGTTTGATAGAAGGAACTGTAATTGCTAAGGTTTTATGATCTCGAAATCGAAGAGAGAAGGAATACAGGATAGGAGAAAGCCAGCCTTTCCGAGAACGAACCTTACGAATGCTCTGCCCTCCAAACTAACTCGGCTGGCTACAAATTCCTTAAAACCACAATTTTTTTCTCGTTTTATGTGGCAATATTTTATGTATCCTTTCCCATCTAACACGAATTTCTCAAGTGTGCCGAAATCTCTGCAAAAGGTAATTTTCAGGAGAAAAAAACATCCACACAGATGTCGAACTTATCATAACGTACAGTTATATTTATGCAAGATTTCTTTAAACCTAAAATATAATAAAGATTATGAAATTATCTTGTGACAATTAATAATAAAAAAAGAGGGTTTCGTAAAATGTAAAAACACAATTACAAAGAATATGCTGGGACTAGGTAAGCCTGAACTTTTAATTTACTTTACTGGCTTAGAAGAAAAAGGTAAGAATACCTTGGATTAATTTTGCTTTTCAAAGAAATTTTCAAGAAAACTAGGTATTATAGGGAGATTTTCGTAAAATGTAAAAACACAATTACAAAGAATATGCTGGGACTAGGTAAGCCTGAACTTTTAATTTACTTTACTGGCTTAGAAGAAAAGGTAAAAAGAATACCTTGGATTAATTTTGCTTTTCAAAGAAATTTTCAAGAAAACTATAGGGAGATTTTAGTTTTTCAATAGTCAAGCAGCTTTCTGTTACACAGATGAGAGATCAACAGGAGCTACCTTATTATTTTACCAATGCATACAAAAGCTTGCATTGCATACGTTTTACAGCTTGCATTAAACTAAAAGCAACCTTCTTGAGAAAAAAAATAAATTTCAATTTTCGTCGATTTGACTGATAGTCGTGCTGTCACATCAAAAAAACTATTCCTAGGAAATTAAAAAGGCTAAGCTGAACACCACACGATAGAAAGACACGAAAAAAGGTGTGACAAAAAAACAAGCCCAAAAATAGCGAAAACGTGTGAGACTTTTTAAATAAAACAGGTTGAAAATCAATTGATGGAAATTTTAGCGGAAAAAAAAAAAAAAAAAAAACGTGGGTGGGATATCAATCAGTATTATGGAAATTTTGAGGAAAAAAAAAAAAAAAAAAAAAAAAAAAAAACGTGGGTGGGATATCAATCAGTATGTAGAAATCCTCAAAATACCTGAATGTGTGCGTTGTTTACATATTTGTACAAATTTTTGTGGTGATATTTTTAGTTTTTACTCAAAGTGTATAAGGTATGTGAGATTGGTATATTCAATAACCGGGTTTCACTCAACTGGATGGAAAAAATTTCAAAAAAATTATAGTAATCTCAAAAGAAAATTCAAAATGCTAGAATTGGCTGTACACGAAAAGAAGAACAAACGATTAAAAAATAAATAAATATTTTAAAAACATAACAGCGAAAATTCAAAAGCGAAATGAATGTTGAACCTGGAAAACAGCAGTACTCAAAGTGTATAAGGTATGTGAGATTGGTATATTCAATAACCGGGTTTCACTCAACTGGATGGAAAAAATTTCAAAAAAATTATATTAATCTCAAAAGAAAATTCAACATGCTAGAATTGGCTGTACACGAAAAGAAAAACAAACGATTAAAAAATAAATAAATATTTTAAAAAACATAACAGCGAAAATTCAAAAGCGAAATGAATGTTGAACCTGGAAAACAGCAGGCCAAATGATGTCCAAATTGATTTAGCAAGAGGGACACAAAAGTGGTTTCGAGCTTAGCTAACTTATGTAAGTTGTAGCGATTTAGTACTATAACAACAACAATTTAGGCGATTTTTGAACCACTTTTTTGGGAAATGAACTTCAATTTTTGGTGTTGTCTTTTCAAAAGTACTATAACAACAACAATTTAGGCGATTTTTGAACCACTTTTTTGGGAAATGAACTTCAATTTTTGGTGTTGTCTTTTCAAAATTTAGCATTTTTTGAGCAACATTGTCAGCATAAAAGCGGAGGTGAAATGAGGAGGGTCCAACTAATAAAAATATTGGGACGAAATTCAAACCAAGGATCTTAAAATACAATACATAATTATAATTCGTAATAAATTAATTCTTAGCTTCATCTAAATAAATATAATAAATCTTATGCTTTTATGTGGGAATGGCTGCCTTCACTCTGTAAGAAAAATCAGAGAATGGTTTCAATTAGAATAGAGCAATTGAAAAAAGTCTTTCTCTCCTTTTTTGTAATAGCTAGGGTCTTGTGGTCTCGAAATCGAAGAGGGAAGGAAAACAGGATAGGAGAAAGCCAGTCCTTCCGAGAACGAACATTATCCCATCAGGATCCGCCCCGGGTTGGAATCGAACCCGAGGCCTAGCGCTACCAACCAAGCTAGTATGTCGGATATCAAGTCTTCTTTGTTGTTGCTCTATTGTTCTTTCTTCTCTTCTTTCTTGCCAATGGGAATGGCTGCCTTCACTCTGTAAGAAAAATCAGAGAATGGTTTCAATTAGAATAGAGCAATTGAAAAAAGTCTTTCTCTCCTTTTTACTTTCCTTATCCTATAGGAAGGAAAGTAATGTAGACAATCAATTTTTTTCTCAGAGATTTTCACAGAAGTGACCTCTGTGGATTTCACGAGATGTCAAGGAGGCGGCATGGGATGGATATGAGATTGCACGCTTTTGGCATTGCCAGAACGAACGTTTGGGGCTCTGAGACACAGACCCCATTTTCTGTTAGCGCTACTAGGAAGGTATTTGTCCTTTAAGTTTCTAATAGATAGAGAGAGAGGTGACTGTGGGGATCTTCCTTTATCATATGGAAAAGAGACGTACAGAAAAACAATATGTCGGATATCAAGTCTTCTTTGTTGTTGCTCTATTGTTCTTTCTTCTCTTCTTTCTTGCCAATGGGAATGGCTGCCTTCACTCTGCAAGAAAAATCAGAGAATGGTTTCAATTAGAATAGAGCAATTGAAAAAAGTCTTTCTCTCCTTTTTTTGTAATAGCTAGGGTCTTGTGGTCTCGAAATCGAAGAAGGAAGGAAAACAGGATAGGAGAAAGTGGGCCATTCCGAGAACGAACATTATCCCATCAGGAAAAAATCCGCCGGGTAAAAGAACACTCAAATAAGCACCATTCAATAGGATAAGGAAAGTCGTGTGATGTTCACACCAGATTTTTTTTTTGTAATAGCTAGGGTCTTGTGGTCTGCTAACTAGGCTGGCAATGCTCTTTCTGTTAGTGCTAATAATCACATACACCCTCATGTGATGTCAGATTTGACCTAATAATTTCCTGTCAACTTACACCCTCATGTGTTTGTCAGATTTGACCTGCCATCAGGATAAAATCCGCCCCGGGTGGGAATCGAACCCGAGGCCTAGCGCTACCAACCAAGCTAACTAGGCTGGCAATGCTCTTTCTGTTAGTGCTAATAATCACATACACCCTCATGTGATGTCAGATTTGACCTAATAATTTCCCGTCAACTTACACCCCCATGTGTTCGTCAGATTTGACCTAATTTCGTGTCAACTTACTTGGATGTGATCTCAGCAATCTTGCCTTGGACAACCTCTAGGTTAGCATCGATGGTTGCTTTGTTGTTCTCGTAGACCTTGGGTAACGTGAAGAGAGCCACGAAGCCTGGAGAGATAGAAACAGAAAACATTATTACTATACAGAAAATGGGGCGGTAGAAAGGGTGAAGTGAAGACGAAGGTCTAGAACAGCGATTTTCAACCGGGGGTACGCGAAAAAAATTGTGTAATGGCAGACAAAAGCAAATTTTGAATTCCATTTGACCTAATTTCGTGTCAACTTACTTGGATGTGATCTCAGCAATCTTGCCTTGGACAACCTCTAGGTTAGCATCGATGGTTGCTTTGTTGTTCTCGTAGACCTTGGGTAACGTGAAGAGAGCCACGAAGCCTGGAGAGATAGAAACAGAAAACACCATTACCACACAGAAAATCGGGCGGTAGAAAGGGTGAAGTGAAGACGAAGGTCTAGAACAGCGATTTTCAACCGGGGGTACGCGAGAAAAAATTGTGTAATGGCAGACAAAAGCAAATTTTGAATTCTGACGGCTTATTGGTGCAGTTCCAGAAAAGTACTGATTTTTGACTTCAAGGTATCAAGGTTTTTTTCAAAAGGAACTGAGTGTGTTTCAAAAACTAAAGGGCCAATTTTTTACTTTTTCGGAAGATTTCTATGAAATTTTGGTCCTTCGGGCCGGATCCCCGCTTTTTTCTCCCATCGTGCGCTCCTACCGTTACTCGTGTTCAAAATCCGGTACGAAGGACCAAATTTTCTCCAAGTTTTCTAACTTCAAGGTATCAAGGTTTTTTTCAAAAGGAACTGAGTGTGTTTCAAAAACTAAAGGGCCAATTTTTTACTTTTTCGGAAGATTTCTTAGATTATTTAGAAAGTGGTCTTTAATTTCACGTTAATAAGTAGCTAGCAAATTCAACCATATGTGAATGGAGTCATGGACCAAATCCTAAGGTCTACAGTGTACTAAGTTCTCACACACATTTAATCACTTTAATCTCATCATTCAATCTGGATTAGAAACCAAACTTATGCCTGAAGGAAGAAATGTTTATTATTTTTTAATAGCACTAAGCCACCTGCCTCGGTGGCGTAGTGGTCAAGGCGCTCGCCTGGTAACCAGAAGAGCACGGGTTCAAGCCCAGCTATGGCATGAGATTTTATTACCATTATTTATTTGAGAATTTGACCTAATAATAAATAATAGAGCTCAAAGAGTTAGGTGGTACATAATGCTTGAGACTTAACAAAGTCTAGTATAAACTCCAAGCCCAATAAAGAGGTGCTATAGATCTGCCTATATAAATGATTTACCTGTCCCACCGTGACAATTTAAATAAGCACTATAGGTACCTATTTTGTCTCAAGCACCGTACTTATTTTGTCCGCTGTGTTTTTACTGTGATAGCTTGTCCCATTGATCATCATAGATATGGGCTGATTGTGATTGGGCTAGAGCTAGAAGAAACACAAGTCTTCCGAATAGGGGAGTCGAACCCAGCTACGAGAAACTACCAGCCCCTCACGAGTCCGCTGATATTCAATAATACTCTGGGTAAAACGTCACCGGGGTAAACGGACCACATGCGTCGGTATTGGGAACCTTAAAGCAGTTGGGGTTACCCTACTTTCCCCTAACACTAGAGGGAGAAAAAGCTCTTTTTTTTCAAGCCTTTAATGGCAGGATTCCCAACCGGTTTTTGTCAGCCTAATAGCCGACGCTTTTGCCTTAAAAATTATGTATATTTAGCAGGATACCCTCTTATAGGGTGAATTCCCCATGAAGGAAGGAACGATCCTATTACTTTGAATTCAGTAAAAACCTCTCTAGTAGGGTAAACGATCCTTTCGGCTCCAAGGTAAGTCACTTTTGGGTGAAATAGCGACTAATAATCACTTCTTCTTTGTATAGTATCCAAACATCGATGTGTATTTTTACTACTTTTTGTTATGTGATCTATGTTGGTATGGATAGAAGATAGAACGGGGGACTTTCCTTTTTTGTAGATTTTTTCACCCTTCTTGGAGAAATCAGAATGTAGCACATTCAAAATACTTTCCGTATGTTCATCTTATTTCAAAGTTACCATTTACACGTTTAATGTTGTTCACATATACCTACCAGCTATTGTAATACTTCAAGTTTTCTATGAAATTTTGGTCCTTCGGGCCGGATCCTCACTCTCTACTCACCGATAATGACGAGCGTGAGTCCGTTGAACCAGGAGCCGACATAGGTGAACGTCCACAGGATGATGACGAACTTGATCGAGTCGACAAAGTCCTCGACGAGAAAGATGCGACGCAGCTCGAGCAATGTGGCGTCGGCGTGGGAGATGGCGGCCTCAGTGGCGGCTTTCACTTTGTCGGCGGGCAGCGAGATGTCGAGCTCCAGATATTCCCTGGCGGAGGAGAGGGGAGAAGAGGAGAAAATTAGGAATTTTCATTTTAAATCGATTTTTATGGCAGCATTCTCACACAGTGAGCTCTTCCACCCAGCCAAAGATAGGATAGTAAAAAGGGGAAAGGAGAAGATGAAGAAATAGATGAATAAAATGAATACAAAGATGACAAGATTTTAAATTTTAGACTTCAAGACTCGTATAATGATCTGCTATGAGAATATTGAAGAATCTTGATTTTTTCTCAATTTTGTATAAACATAAAGCTCTGTCCAAAAAGAGTCGACGCCGTTGTTCGACCAGGTAAATCTATAATGTTGAGGCAGCGTAAGGTATCGATGGCGTCGACTCTGTGTGGACACAGCTTAAGGCCGAATAAAAGTATAAGAAAGGAAATCTACAAGTGCTCGAAATAATCAGTCTTGGAAATATTGTTTTGATCAAACCGATGTTAGGAAGTTTAATGAATGTAATATTAAAGTATAATTAGTGTAAGTTATATGGAATGAATGGAGTTTACTTTTGAGAGACAGAAGAAGTAAACACGAAACAAATAATATGGGTCAACATGAAATCTCTGAGGAGAGAAAAGAAAAATGTGGTTGAATGAAATATGAACAAAATTTGTAAGCGGACAGGGAAATACATGACAATTTCTCTGTCATAGAATGCTGCGCTTGTCGAAGTGAGTATCAAGACCGTCTGCCTTGTAAGTGCTAGGTCGCGGGTTCGATTCTCGATCCCAAACAGATAAAGTTCGTTCTCGGAAGGGCCGGCTTTCTCCTATCCTGTCTTCTTTTCTCTTCGCTTTCGGGACGATGAGACCTTAGCACTTACAGTTCCCTCTATCAAACCTCTTCAAAAAATGGTTTACTTAATATTGATTATTTTGCATTTTTGCATTTTAACATATCCCACCAGAATCTTTTACCACCTTTCTTTTTCCCATTTTGTTGCAGCATCAATTTCCCATTAATATCTCCGATTAATTTCCCATTAAGTAATCCGTCTTCCTCATTCGATTTTCTGAAATGACTTCCCCATTATATCAATATCTTCACGGAGATGAATTGAAAATCTCTCGCTGTGTTTTTACTGTGATAGCTTGTCCCATTGATCATCATAGATATGGGCTGATTGGGCTAGAGCTAGAAGAAACACAAGTCTTCCAAATGGAAAATCTCTCTCTCAGTGTGCGTTGTTTTTGTTGGAACCGAGTCAAGGTTGTGATCGAATATGTTTTTCGTATCAAGAATGCGCAGATTTTGCCGCTAGCTCTACAATAGCCGACTGCTAGGCAGCCCAAATACCAAGACGGAAAATCTCTCTCTCAGTGTGCGTTGTTTTTGTTGGAACCGAGTCAAGGTTGTGATCGAATATGTTTTTCGTATCAAGAATGCGCAGACTTTGCCGCTAGCTCTACAATAGCCGACTGCTGGGCAGCCCAAATACCAAGACAACAATGTAGATTGTGAAGTCTGGAATGACATTGTCTACTCTCTTCCGAGACCTTGCGTCTATGGAGATGAAATTTCATTGACAAAGATGTCAACGGAATACATGACGGTCTCACAAAGCTCCAATAAAATATCGATTTTATTCGTCTTTTTTTTTTCCTTTAAAGCGCTTTAACACTACGTACAGTAGGTCGTTCGCGCTGTTATTCGTCTTTAATTGAGAATTTTTTTCTTCAAATTCCAAATTTTCAAAATGAAAATATCTCACCAATTTGTCTTGAAGAAGGTTGTGATCGAATATGTTTTTCGTACCAAGAATGCGCAGACTTTGCCGCTAGCTCTACAATAGCCGACTGCTGGGCAGCCCAAATACCAAGACGACAATGTAGATTGTGAAGTCTGGAATGACACTGTCTACGTGTCTACTCTCTTCGAGACCTTGCGTCTATGGAGATGAAATTTCATTGACAAAGATGTCAACGGAATACATGACGGTCTCACAAAGCTCAATAAAATATCGATTTTATTCGTCTTTAATTGAGAATTTTTTCTTCAAATTCCAAATTTTCAAAATGAAAATATCTCACCAATTTGTCTTGAAAGGGAAAGGACACTTAGAGGGGTTGGCGAAAGACTTTCCCATGATAAGATAAAAGATAAGAGAAACATTTTCTCTCATTTTTCGTGCTTTATTTTCCAAGAAAATAGATCGAAATTCGAAACATGGGCTTTTCCATTGAGTCAATCAGGAGACAATGTCATTTCCAAGTCAACTCCACTTAGAGGGGTTGGCGAAAGACTTTCCCATGATAAGATAAAAGATAAGAGAAACATTTTCTCTCATTTTTCGTGCTTTATTTTCCAAAAAAATAGATCGAAATTCGAAACATGGGCTTTCCCGTTGAGTCAATCAGGAGACAATGTCATTTCCAAGTCAACTCCGAATACAATACATAATTATAATTCGTAATAAATTAATTCTTAGCTTCATCTAAATAAATATAATAAATCTTATGCTTTTATGTAAAAAAAGAAAATTCGTCAACCTTTCCATCAACTTTTTTGGTCCTTTTCATAGTACAATTTGTGCTATTTATCCTTCATTTTTAAAAAGGGAGCTATTTATATCTGTCCGCGAAAAATATCTTTAAATGAGAAGAGACAAAATTGTCGTCAAAAGCATGGGAAACAATTCGTAATAATGATAACTTGTATTGTGTTGTGTTGCAAGAATTTAGGGCTTCCCTGTACACTGCACCTATTAATTGTGCAGTGTGAGCACTTGAGTTATTTAAAATGCATGTATTGTAATATTAATTCAACAATAATGCACGTACTGAACTACTGTAAGATGTTGTGTATTATTTGTACTAATAATACACGTTCTACTAACTGTATGACGGGATGCTGAGGCTTTGAATGGTGATTATTTTTGAAAGCATCTTTGCTGTACACTGCACCTATTAATTGTGCAGTGTGAGCACTCGAGTTATTTAAAATGCATGTATTGTAATATTAATTCAACAATAATGCACATACTGAACTACTGTAAGATGTTGTGTATTATTTGTACTGATAATACACATTCTACTAACTGTATGACGGGATGCTGAGGCTTTGAATGGTGATTATTTTTGAAAGCATCTTTGAGTGAATTCAGGCATCCCTTTTTGCTTCTTTAAGAATAATCTCAGAACTTCTAAAGTTGTTTTGTTTCGGGGTATGTACGGCCAAGATGTGATGCAATGAAGTTTTTTTTTTTAGGAGTCTAGGAGTAGCACACGGATGTATAGGGTTAGCCAAACGGGATTTTTTAAACTACAGCTGATATTGCTGTAGTTCCCCTACTAGTGGATAGAGTGCGTTTCAGACTGTAGCTTGGTAAAAAAAATCGGATTTTGTGGGTTAGTCTGTTCTTCCTCTTGGCCCTTCAAACCTTTAATGACACAAACGTATCGGGGGAAACCCTAGGCGTGTGTAAAGAAATTTTTTTTTTTTTTTTTTTTTTTTTTGAGTCTAGGAGTAGCACACGGATGTATAGGGTTAGCCAAATGGGATTTCTTAAACTACAGCTGATATTGCTGTAGTTCCCCTACTAGTGGACAGAGTGCGTTTCAGACTGTAGCTTAGTAAAAAAAAAATCGGATTTTGTGGGTTAGTCTATTCTTCCTTATACCTGGTGGTGTAGTGGTCAAGGCGCTCGCCTGGTAAACAGGAGGGCGTGGGTTCAATCCCAGCCGAGGTATGGAATTTTATCTGTTAGTCCCTTAGCCAGATTAAACAGGTCTACACTCTCTGTTCAAATTCCCCCAGCCAGACTAAGCCTCGGTGGTTTGGTCAAGGCGCTCGCCTGGTAAACAGGAGGGCGTGGGTTCAATCCCAGCCGAGGTATGGAATTTTATCCTCAATATGGTAAACAGGAGGGCGTGGGTTCAATCCCAGCCGAGGTATGGAATTTTATCCTCAATATAATTTGAGAATTTGACCAGGTAAACAGGAGGGTGTGGGTTCAATCCCAGCCGAGGTATGGAATTTTATCCTCAATATAATTTGAGAATTTGACCACTGCTGGAGTAAAGAGACTTTTCAGTCCTATTGGAGCAGTATAAATAAGCACTATTATTATTCCTCTTGGCCCTTCATACCTTGAATGACACAAACGTATCGGGGGAAACCCTAGGGTTTTTTTTTTTTTTTAGGAGTCTAGGAGTTGCACACGGATGTATAGGGTCAGCCAAACGGGATTTTAAACTACAGCTGATATTGCTGTAGTTCCCCTACTAGTGGATAGAGTGCGTTTCAGACTGTAGCTTAGTAAAAAGAAAAATCGGATTTTGTGGGTTAGTCTGTTCTTCCTCTTGGCCCTTCAAACCTTTAATGACACAAACGTATCGGGGGGAAACCCTAGGCATACTTACTTGAACGGGTGACCCTCGTTGGTCTTCTGAACGGCCTGCAGTATGCTCTTGTAGATTCTGAACCCGATGGCACCCACTAGCACCAGGAGGGCGAGATTGGCCACCACGGAAATGAGAGAGTAGTAGGCGAGAGAGATGAGGACTGCGAGGGAGACGCCGAACACGGCCCCGGAGATTTTCGGGTCCCGCCAGTATACGAGGGACTCCACTGTGAACAGAGAATAGATAAGAGTAGTGTTAGTATCTATTTATATGAGAGCACGGCAGTGCGCCAGATCAAGTGTCAGCAAAGCACACCTGTTTATCTTTACACGAACCGATTCGGCATTATTTTTTTGAAGAGGTTTGATAGAGGGACCTGCAAATGCCAAGGTCTTAAGTCTTACCGAAATCGAAGAGAGAAGAAAGACAGGATAAGAAGAAGCTAGCCGCTCGGAGAAAGAACATCATCCGTTCAGGAGAAAGAACATCATCCGTTCAGGATAAAATCGAACCCGCGGCCTAGTGCTTACAAGGCAGACGCGGGAGACGCCGAACACGGCCCCGGAGATTTTCGGGTCCCGCCAGTATACGAGGGACTCCACTGTGAACAGAGAATAGATAAGAGTAGTTAGTATCTATAACTATATATATGAGAGCACGGCAGTACGGCAGACCAAGTGTCAGCAAAGCACACCTGTTTATCTTTACACGAACCGATTCGGCATTATTATTTTTTTGATGAGGTTTGATAGAGGGACCTGCAAACGCCAAGGTCTTAAGTCTTACCGAAATCGAAGAGAGAAGAAAGACAGGATAAGAAGAAGCTAGACGCTCGGAGAAAACATCATCCGTTCAGGATAAAATCGAACCCGCGGCCTAGTGCTTACAAGGCAGACGTGCTACCAACCAAGCTAACTAGGCTGGCGGTTAGTATTTAATTCCTTCGATACTTCTGAATTTTTTGGGTGTGTTCTACTAGTGTTTTGACGGAACGCATCCTAGGATTTAGATACCTATGAATATCAAACATTACATGGCTCATACTTGGGTTACTAGGTAACTATTTTTCTTCACATTGCGTAAATGACGCACTTATCTAAGCACACATTCACATGTGTGTTCACTGAAAACGTATAAGTGCCAGGAAATCTGGGAGTGCTCTAGCATTAGCTATAATCTTTATACCTAGCTGATGCTAGCTGTAGTTTCATACCGAGAGGTGTCAGTGAAAAATTTGCTTTTAATCTTTAGATCTGCTTATACATAGTTCAATTTTAGACTGCCAGTTAGAGCTTGGTTGGTAGCGCGTCTGCCTTGTAACCGTTTCCAGAAGTCTAAACCTAGGGGGGGACTAGACCTCCGAACCCAGTTTGAATAAACAATGGCTTTTGATAACTGTACGATGCGAATTTCAAGTTTTAACTTGACGATATTGAGCTTTTTTAAAAGAGGTTTTTTGATCCTGGTCGATTACATATTATTTGAGATTTATTTTTCTTTCAGAGGTTTGATAAACGGAACTGCAACAACGGAGGTCTTATCATCCCGAAATCGAAGAGAGGAGGGCAGGATAGGAGAAAGCCAACCGTTCCGAGAACGAACCATATCTTTTTAGGATAAAATCTGCCCCCGGGTGGGAATCAAACACAAAAGCAGAAAACGGTCCATAAAATAAATAGTTAGCTTGTACCTATCGTACAAAATAAAACAGTAAATATACCTATTCATCACGGTCTACATGACAAGAAAACAAAATGCAAAACCATGTTGAAGAATTTTCATGTCAGACCGCCAAGTTTTCTGTAAGGTGCCTCAGGGGCCTCTTAGTCCCCCCCTTCATCTTCATGGGTATCATTACCTTATTGTGCCAGTCCGGATGACTAATACCTATTGAATCCAGTTTTTCCATCAGACATTATTGCCTAGCCTAGACCAATAGAGCATCATGGATATAGAGGACTTGTTATGTAACTTGTTCTTTCTCAATCTTTTGATGCCCACCATGGAGAAAATTTTAAAAATACACTCGTATTTCGATTGTACCTAGATAAGAGTGTGTACTGTAGTGCCTCTCTATGGACTATGCACCTAGATAAAACAATAAAGCAGGTATTTCGGCTCTTCGTTCAATAGGAAGGAAACAGTCTGATAATAATAATAATAGATTTATTGCTTACTTTCTTATTACAATAATCTTTTCATGTTCCACTAAGTACATGTAGGTAGTACTTTTCGGGAACATTAATTGCTATTATAGGACTCTATTATCAGAGCATGACAGAGATATCAAGGTCATTAGAGAGAGAGAGAGACAAAGGGACACATTAGAGAGAGACAGAGGGACACATTAAAGAGAGCCAGAGACACCTCACAGTAAAACGCACTTTATTGATGATGGCACACACAGCATAATAAAAATTAAACATCTCTTATGTAACGCGCTACTCAGAGAGTCCAACTGTAGCTACTAGTTGAGTTTTCATTGCATGTTTTTATGTAACGCACTACTCAGAGAGTCCAACTGTAGCTATACTAGTTGAGTTTTCATTGCATGTTTGTCATTTGATGTAAAGGTGTGTCCAAACAGTCGACCGGCCGTCGATCGACATCGATCAATGTCGATCGACGTGACGAGGTGAATCGATGTTGTCGAGGCAGTGTGGACGGTTCAGTCGACAACGACCAACGGCCAGTCGACTATGTGTGGACACAACTTAACGACCTTAAGAAGGTAGGTACAACTGTGACAGCGGACACCTTATTGTCCCGAAATCGAAGAGAGGAGGGCAGGATAGAGAAAGCTAATCTGTTTGGGATAATATGCCCTGGGCGGGAATCAGACCCGCGGGCTAGCTCTTACAACTTACAAGGCAGGCAAACTTCCAAGCTAACTAGGCTGTCAGAAATGATTTTATGAGTCGTGTTGAAACATGACATGAAATCATGACTAAATAAACTCTCTGAAAAATCGTCTCTCAGAAGTTGCAGCATATAGCTTCCCAATAAACAGATGACATCATGGCTGGAATGCAATAAATATGTTTTAAATTAGCCGACATACTCATAGCAATACGAAAGTGTTTGCCTAACAACGGAGCAAGTTCCTCTGAGGCCTCTGAGCAACTGCTTGGGGAATTAGGTGTAAAGAAAAACGGAAAGAAATTAATGATGGAGATTATTTAGAAAGTGGTCTTTAATTTCACGTTAATAAGTAGCTAGCAAATTCAACCATATGTGAATGGAGTCATGGACCAAATCCTGAGGTCTACAGTGTACTACGTTCTCACACACATTTAATCACTTTAATCCCACCATTCAATCTGGATTAGAAACCAAACTTATGCCTGAAGGAAGAAAGGTTTATTATTTTTTAACAGCACTAAGCCACCTGCCTCGGTGGCGTAGTGGTCAAGGCGCTCGCCTGGTAACCAGAAGAGCACGGATTCAATCCCAGCCATGGCATGAGATTTCATTACCCTTATTTATTTGAGAATTTGACCTGATAATAAATAATAGAGCTATAAGAGTTAGGTGGTACATAATGCTTGAGACTTAACAAAGTCTAATATAAACTCCAAGCCCAATAAAGAGGTGCTATAGGTATTAATCTGCCTACATAAATGATTTACCTGTCCCACCGTGACAATTTAAATAAGCACTTCCAAATCACCGAACAGGAAAAATATGTCGTGTTTTTGGTTCGTGGCAATGAAACCGTTTCCTATGTTATTATTTAACGTGCCTGCCTACCTACTCTCTTAGTTAACAGTCTAGCAAGTGTCATAGGTCATGCCTTATTCTTTTCGTAGTCCCAGGTTGACGGGGAAAAGAGAACGGGGTTGTAAAAAAAAAAAAAAAAAAAAAAAAAAAAAAAAAATGCATTCGTAAGTAGGTATTTCTATTGCAAAAACAAACTTTTTTTAAGATGCCAAAATTTACTAACATCTTCACAAAACCTAACATAGTTACTAAGTAAGGGGGAGTGGAGTAACGCTGTCCTTTTCCTTTTATATATTCAATTTTCCTTCGTCTCAAGAAACACTGAAAACCCTCTTTCACATGCTATTCAACTTTGACCTGAATTTCCAGTGCCTTTTCCTCCTCTCCTTTCTTTTCTCTCTTTCTCCTCTTCTTTCTTTCCTCTCTTCCCCTCAGTACGTCTTTACTGCTATTACTGCAATGCCCCCCTTCACTGTTTACGTCTGTATGGTGCCACTTCTGAAAAGGGGGCTGGCCTTTTCTTGCCGTCTGTTTCAATATGTTCGTTTATAAAACGCCGCTCCGTTTCTAATAGTTCCGCTGTGTAGGTAGGTAAAGCTTTTGAGTAATGAATGGCTTTTGCCCAAGGCGGCTTTCACTTTGTCGGCGGGCAGCGAGATGTCGAGCTCCAGATATTCCCTGGCGGAGGAGAGGGGAGAAGAGGAGAAAATTAGGATTTTTCATTTTAAATCGATTTTTATGGCAGCATTCTCACACAGTGAGCTCTTCCACCCAACCAAAGATAGGATAGTAAAAGGGGGAAAGGAGAAGATGAAGAGATAGATGAATAAAATGAATACAAAGATGACAAGATTTTAAATTTTAGACTTCAAGACTCGCATAACGATCTGCTATGAGAATCTTGAAGAATGTTGATTTTTTCTCCATTTTGTATAAACATAAAGCTCTGTCCAAAAAGAGTCGACGCCGTTGATCGACCAGGTAAATCTATAATGTTGAGGCAGCGTAAGGTATCGATGGCGTCGACTCTGTGTGGACACAGCTCAAGGCCGAATAAAAGTATAAGAAAGGAAATCTACAAGTGCTCGAAATTAATCAGTCTTGCAGATATTGTTTTGATCAAACGGATGTTGGGAAGTTTAATGAATCTAATACTAAAGTATAATTAGTGTATGTTATATGGAATGAATGGAGTTTACTTTTGAGAGACAGAAGAAGTAAACAGGTAAACACGAAACAAATAATATGGGTCAACATGAAATCTCTGAGGAGAGAAAATGTGGTTGAATGAAATATGAACGAAACTTGTAAGCGGCACTTCTAAAGAACAGCTAGGCAGTATATTTATAGCATGTAGCCATACTACTCGGCAATAGTACCTATGTCTGTGTATACTATGTACAGTACATAGAGTATGTACAATGTACCTCTCGATATCAAGTTAACCCTGTCCTGGTACAACGTGCCAATTCTCATCACTCTTATCAGAAAAGTTAACATGCTAACGGCATTAGTCTGAGAATTATTCAAGAAAGGTAATAATTTTCACTATCGCTACTATTGTTTCCTTATTTCATAGAATAACTACAAAGTATAGGCAAGTTGAGTTGTAATTTTTTAACAATACATATTTTAAGTAAAAGCAACCAAAGTCCAGAAATGTAGGTATTGTGTAAAAAAAAACTAGAAAGTAGAAACTCAGTTCTTGAAGGTGATTATGTATTTCGTTATTTCTTCAAAGCCTTCACTTGCAAAACGGTTAATAAAGGAGTGACTGTCCCATTTTTGAAACTGCCACTTTCTTTAGACCACAAGACAATCTTTTTCTCAATCCTTTCACAAGCGAGGAAGAAGACACCGGGCTCTGAACGATGAGGCTAATTTTAACTTTGGAGTATAACTGCTAAGGGTTAAGTGGTAGAGAGCACCTCCAGTATTAAACTTCCCTAGTGGTTATAGTGACCTTCTTCTGAAGAGTCCATAGTTATTGGTGAAGCAAAAGGTCTATAATTAAGTGATACTGGCCTATAGAGATCTATATTTAGCAGAATAATATAAAACTGAACTTGCAGATAGGTAGGTAAGTAGGTATTGAATTACCTTCAAAGAAAAAGAAAAAGTTTGACATTGCCTGGTTTTACTGCATAAAGCTGAGGTTTAAAGCTAAAAGCCTCTTCGCAATTTTTGTGGGTATCACATGATTACTATGCCCGATTTCCTTTTTAATTCCTTCATGGCTGCAATGCAATATGTTTTAAATTAGTTACCGACATACTCATAGCAATACGAAAGTGTTTGCCTAACAACGGAGCAAGTTCCTCTGAGCAACTGCTTGGGGAATTAGGTGTAAAGAAAAACGGAAAGAAATTGATGATGGGCACGGTTGCCCCAGTGGTAACGCGCTTGCTTGGCATGCAGAAGGTCCCGGGTTCGAATCCCACCAACGACAAAAAAATTGCATTCGTATTTCTATTGCAAAAACAACCTTTTTTTTAAGATGCCAAATTTTACAAACATCTTCACAAAACCTAACATAGTTACTAAGTAAGGGGGAGTGGAGTAACGCTGTCTTTTTCCTTTTATATTTCAATTTTCCTTCGTCTCAAGAAACACTGAAAACCCTCTTTCACATGCTATTCAACTTTGACCTGAATTTCCAGTGCCTCTTCCTCCTCTCCTTTCTCTTCCTCCTCTTCTTTCTCTTCCTCCTCTCCTTTCTTTCCTCTCTTCCCCTCAGTACGTCTTTACTGCTATTACTGCAATGCCCCCTTCACTGTTTACGTCTGTATGGTGCCACTTCTGAAAAGGGGGCTGGCCTTTTCTTGCCGTCTGTTTCAATATGTTCCTTTGTAAAACGCCGCTCCGTTTCGAATAGTTCCGCTGTGTATGTAGGTAAAGCTTTTGAGGTTTTGAGTAATGAATGGCTTTTGCCCAAATACACAAGTTGTTCTCACACTCACAAGGCTGAGTGCACCCCATATTTTTTAGCACAGAGCTGAAAAAGCCTTAATTCAGGGAATCTTTAGTGCAAAATCCTGGTAGTCTAATACCCATTCAAACAGAGGTTTTACCTACTTTCTGTATCCCAAAAGAACGGGATGAATGAACCACAAGATCCAAACTGATCCCTGGGACTTCACAGGGGAAAACTTACTCTCTTGATAACTAAGCCAAAATAGAATCTTGGATTAAACCGGGGATGATTGAATTTTATCAACATAAAATTGATAAACAAAACTACATGACTGAAAGCTGTTGGTAGGTATCCTTAATTTGAACTTAATATTTCAACACTAGAATGGACAGTCAGGCAGATTTAAGGATAAGGATTTTCAGGACAAGTTCTAGCCTTTTCCTTTGTTTACAAAAGTAAAAAAACTTTTCAACAGACAAGGGATGAAGGGGGACTGTCAGGATTTCGTAATCGTAATGGGAGACAGGATTCTTGTATTACGCACTAAACTGAAACGCTTACGAAATGTAAAAGTGATTTTGTAGGTATCCTCAAATTGGTATCAATCTTCAGGGTAATTTTCCAAGCCTTGAGAAATTAGAAAAACACCTTTGAGAAAAGAAAATTGATTAGATGAAATGAAGAACACAAATTTCTGAAATAACCTTACACCTGAAACCAGCTGACGAAAAAAAAACACAAAACTGAAAAATTGAATGGAATGGCGGGTAAAATCAATAGAAGCGCGCCCTGAAATGAAGGGATATTTTCAGCGGGATGAAAAAATCCCGCGGTGTAGGTACGCAATATTTTTCCCCCGTTTCCCCCTCCTGATTATCCGATTTCCTTTTGCACCTACATTCGTAGCTGGAACCAAAAGAGGGGAAGTTTGTGTCGCTCTGAACAGCTTCACATCAGTGAGTATACAGTGTGTATCAAAAGAGGTGGCAATGACACTGACATATAGGGTGTTTCTAAATTATGCAGTTATCAGTTATAAGAATGATAAGATTTCGCATGCTTTACGAGCATTAATAAAAAGTTTCAAAAACAGTAAAACCTATTATTCAAACACAAAGGGGGAAAAAATACATTTACCAAAAACACAAAACAAATAGGTAATACCTAATGTGATAAAAAATGAAAAGTTACTGAAAGTTCGTGAAAATATCCTATAGGATAAGGAAAGTAAAAAGATAGAAAAAAATAATTCTAGCACCAAATGACGCATACCTACTACAGAGAATTCGAATCAAAGTTGGAATTTTAGCTGTCTTCTTACAGACTTTGACAGACTCTTTAGCTGTCTTCTTGTAGGTACCCATTTGGTGAAAACTACAAAACTAGCTACTGAAAAAGACCCAACGTGCCTGCCTACCTACTCTCTTAGTTAACAGTCTAGCAAGTGTCATAGGTCATGCCTTATTCTTTTCGTAGTCCCAGGCAGACGGAGAAAAGAGAACGGGGTTGCAAGAATCACTCTTTTCAGTGGAACTGAGTCGGTGAGTCAGATCCTCAAACATGTAACTCACTCTTCAACTCCCTTCAGAGTTAAGAGTCCCTTAGAATCTGACCTGACTCATTGAGTAGTACACTGAAAAGAGTAGTTCTTTCTCACTTCTTACACACCTCTATTTTCGAAACATACGACCTACCAATTGGATTAATTTCAAATCAAAGTCAAAAGCTGTTCAGAACTTTTCTAGAGAGTTTTTCAACAGCTTGAAATGATGGGGAGGATACTTACAATCTTCTCGTTTCAATCCCATGATGAAAACACTTCTTACACACCTCTATTTTCGAAACATACGACCTACCAATTGGATTAATTTCAAATCAAAGTCAAAAGCTGTTCAGAACTTTTCAATAGAGCTTTTCAACAGCTTGAAATGATGGGGAGGATACTTACAATCTTCTCGTTTCAATCCCATGATGAAAGGATCCAGTAAGACTTAAACTAGGTTCGGAATGTTCGAGTTACAAGAAAAATAACAAAAAAGTTCACTTGGAAAAACGCAAATAAGTATTTTGCAAATATTTCGAGTTACGATTTTTTCTTTGGTATTTTTAGTGGTGGCAAGATAAGACGTTTCACCAGCACAAAACTCTTCTCACTAGAAACAAAAAGGGGAAATTTAAATAAACAATAAGTAAAAGTATTATTCCTAATCAGTTTTTTAAATAAGTAACGAGTTATTTGTAAATTTATCAAGAAAATTCAATGATATTTATTAGAAAATTAGTTTACTGTATTTCGTTAAGTAACTTGTTATTCTTGATGATTACATTGATTACATTCGGAATTATTGATGATAACTTTAAGATTACATTTTTTTCCCAATATTATTAGATTAGCATGATTAGGTACAGCGTTTCATTTAGTGCTTATCCAAATTATGAGAAAAATAACTGAGAACAAAGAAACAGTAGGAAACTAGGAAAAAAAATTACTAGAGAACGAGTAAAAAAGTTCATATTGTTGTTCAGCTCTAGTCAAAGGACCTTTCCAAAAGTACCTATCGGAATAAGCGGTGCAACCTAGGGAAAAAAAGACCATTCAATCCTCAACTTTTTTCCCCCCATGAAAAATACACCTAATATAAGAAGGTACATAAGTCTCTAGATTCATTAGATTTTTAATCAAACCTCTTCCAACAAAATACACACTGACACACCTTACGGACCCCAGTACTCAAGAGGTGCCAAGGAAAATCTAGGTAAGCCAGGCTAGAAAGATTTTGCCTAGAATTCCGAGTTCATAGTTTTTTTCCTCTTATTTTTTGGCACTACATGTACCTTTCTCATAATCTTTGAAATAAAAATGTTCAGAAAACAGAGAGGTAGGAAGCGGGAGGGAGGAGGAGCAGGAGGAGAGGAAGGGGGAGGGAGAGAGCATTGCAAGAAGAGAAGCTACACTGAGATAGATTTAAAAATAACATCATTGCTATGTATACAGGGTTGTCAAAAGAACTCTGACAACACATGAGGATTAGGGACAACAATAATAAACAAAATACCCACAGTAGCAAAGTGTTAAACTTGATTTCCCTTTTGGTCTACAATGAAGATGTGATTCCAAACATGTGAACTATGGGATAGGTATCATAGGTAAGTACCTTTAACAACTAGCCATAGGGCAAAGCTTCAAAAGGATTATAATCTGCTTTTCCAATGAAGATAAAACATAAGAACTAATGAAAAGATAGATAGATACCTAGACAAATGGACAATAGACTAGCTCTCTAATATTTTTTTTTTTTCATTTTTCTTTTCAAGAGGTTTTATAGAGGGTATTGTACATATGTATGTAACTGCTGAGGCCGGCCATTCACTATCAGGTAGACCTGACAGGCGCAGGCGCACCTGTTCAACCATACCTGTCAGGTCTACCTGATAGTGAATGTCAGCAATAAATAATTAATAGGTCTCTCAGGCGACCTGTCAAGTCTATCTGATAGTGTATGGCCGGCTTAAGGTCTTATCGCCCCGAAAAGAAGAGAGGTGGAAGACAGGATAGGGAAAAGCCAGCCGTTCCGAGAACAAACTTTCTCTGTTTCGGATAAAGTCCGCCCCAGGCGAAAATATTACCCCCGACCGAGCCATTTTCTCATTGAATTTGGACTTTATTCGGCCTTTGGAGGCCTTTTTTTGAGTGCTACCTACATCTGTTCACTAAAGTGACTCCTTTTTCTTCTTCCTAGCCTTTCCCATTTAAATAGGGTCGGCGCGTCGCGGGGTTTGCTAAAATATGAAAGACATTAACATGATTACTTGTTACCTCACAGGCAAGGCGGCTCCCGGCTACTACACGGCGAAGAAAATCATCAAGCTCATCTGTAGTGTGGCGCGAGTTGTTAATAATGACCCCTCTGATCAGAGCATCATTAGGTGTTATCAAGCCTTCACTTTGCCAAGTTGATGATGAGGCTGTACTTAAATATGAACTACAAAAGAGAAGAGAGTATTGAAATTTCTGTTCTTACAAACTAGATTTTTTGGTTGTAATAAATAAACTTGAAAAAATATCTATTCTTGAGTAGAGGTAAATAAAAAGATACAAATCAACGAAAAAGTCTTACATGATAAATAAAAAAACTCAATGAAAGCCGAGCTGATTATCCCCGCTGCTGACCTATCAGAACAGATATCTACCGCCGGTACAGAGGCGTCGGGAACCGGCAATATGAAGTTCATGGTGAGTGGGACACCCTGGTAGAAAAGGTTGACAAGGGTTTAAAAACGAGAATTGTGAAAATTCCAAATTTAGGAATGAGAGAAAAATAAAATCATAATAATAATTATGCTTTACCAAGAATTTCCTCTATTAATGCAAAATTTCATCAACTTGCAGTTTTGGGAAACAGCATTCAGCAATCTAGGTATACAATGTATACTATACATAGGTATAACTCGTTATTCCAAACCCTTTGGATCTCGAACCCATCGACTGGTGATATTAAGCTGTATTCGATGTGACTTTTTTAGAGCCAAAGATGGCTGAACCAACGACCAACGAGATTGCGAGATTCCGCTTTGTTTACGTCCAAAGCGGAATCTCATTGGTTCAGCCATGTTGACTATAAAGAAAATCACATAATCGAATACGCTTTTACGTTGAGATTTGATCCAATTCTTTGAACACCTCAAAATTCATTTTCAGCTTAACGGAGCCCTCACCATCGGCACATTGGACGGAGCCAACGTAGAAATGGCCGAGGAGATGGGCAATGACAACATCTTCATCTTCGGCATGACAGTAGACCAGGTGGAAGAGCTGAAGAAGAAAGGATATGATGCTCCCTCGTACTATAACGCTAATCCTGAGCTCAAACTGGTGGTAGACCAGATTACCAATGGATTCTTCTCGCCTGAAAACCCGGATGAGTTTAAGGATTTGTCCGATATTCTGCTCAAATGGGACAGGTAAGAGATTGCCCAATCAATAATGGGGCAGGTTTGATAGAGGGAACTGTAACTGCTATGGTCTTATCGTCCCGAAATCGAAGAGAGAAGGAAGACAGGATAGGAGAAAGCCAGCCGTTCCGAAAACGGTAAAAGATACAAAATTCGGTCAGCTAATATAAAGTATAAAGTAATAGGGTAAGTGTACCATCCACCCGCCCATCCATAGAAACGCACCATTCACCGGCCCACCTGTGGGTCTACGCCACAAAAGTCTGAACTGGACGAACCTTTTCAAGATCCAACTTCATCAAAAGAAAGGGCTTAAAGAATGCTATTGAACCAGTGGTATTCCAAAACTGTAGTCATAAGAGATTGCCCAATCAATAATGGGGCAGGTTTGACAGAGGGAACTTTAACTGCCAAGTTCTTATCGTTCCAAAATCGGAGAGAAGGAAGACAGGATAGGAGAAAGTTTCGAGAACCTTATTTGTTTAGGATAAAAATAAAGGGGCAAACCGAATACTAACAAGCAGGGTCCGTCCCTCCGGGAATTTTTTAGCCCGTAGTGATTAGAGAAAATCAGTACCTATGTACCTACCTAATTTGTTTAATATTCAGTTTATTATTATTCTTGATTTGATTTTTTGATTTTACTTTCATGTAATGATTTAAAATCAAGACTAGAGCCCGTTCTCCCTTTATTCCCAATATAAGGTTCAAGTCACCCATCCATTTATTGGCCTTGCTCAGCGTAACCATAGATGACGCTAAAACCGGTCTTAAATGATCGACTGAAGGGTTATCTAAAACTTTCTCAGACGACACCGAAGCGAATACAATACGTCCCTTATACCTTTTTATTACTATTGTAATAAT
>NW_007378328.1:0-5634 GCF_000475195.1 Diaphorina citri | reverse complement strand
TGTGATTTCACCAATAACTTAATGGAGGATTTCACTAATGGGAGAATTTTTTTGATCCGTCCATAAAAAAGAGTTTTAATAATCCAAAAAGTGAGTTTTAATGATCCAGAAAAGGAGTTTTTTAGTGGATCCCAAAAAGGAGGAGTTTTAAAAAGTTCTCGTTTTGTATAATTAAAGCATTTTTTTGGGTTATTAAATTTTTTTGGAGGATCTTTTACAACAAGACCATTTTTCTACAACAGTTAACACCCCATTGATTCCTTTGCAGGCCTGGGGCCATCCCGTTGAAGGGACCTGTGCCAACAACACAGCTTGTGCTGCGCTGGGCAAGCTCTGGAAGATGGCCTGTCACCTTTATGGAGCACTTTCGTGGCTCGTCACATCGCGATATCTCCACATCAACTTCCTCATCAGGGCAGGTGGAGAGTTCATTCCCGGAGACGGGACAGAAATTTGCGGCTCTGATTACGATTTTTTTGTCTGTTCCGTATTGGTAAGCTATAACTTCCGAACGGGTTCGTGCGGATTTTGATGTTTTATTGATGTTCGCCCAAAGGATTTTTACCCCCCATTTTGGAAGTCTTTTGCGGGTTTACCGGGCCTTTCTTTCTGAGTGGAGTTATATATTAATTACCTAGCTCTTTGGGTTATTGGGGTTATTTCTTTACATGGAAACTTAACATACAGAGTGCTTCTCCTTTGATCCTGGCTCTGATGAAAAAGACATACAGTGAAATATGTTACCGTACGGGTATGTCTATCTACGTAAAGAAAGGTAAGGGGAATAAAAGAGTGGTTTTTTCTTGCGAAATTACCACTGAACATTACTTTCGTTCCCTGTTTCGGGCAATATTTCAGGGGGCGGTTCCTTACATGAAAATGTCCCGGGATTGCACCCCACTACAACACTACCTCTTCTCTGTCCCGACAATTCCAGAGCGTCCTAGCAAAGTTCCCCAATGTCTGGGACCGCAATGATGCGCCGCAATCGTCTTTCTTGGGGTCAAATGTGGCCCACTGCTCAGAGTAGTAGGCAATTCCCCGAATCGCCGTCAAGGAGTGGCTTTTCATTCATTCCGGAAGGTCAGTCAAGGGCACCCACATCTCAGGGGGATTACGAACGACCCGGCCCGAGGAAGTTCAAAACAAGACGAACGGGGGAATCCACACCGCGCCGGCTTGCGCTATCCTGTGGTAAACCCTCCCTGCTGTTGTTATTCTTGGGGTGACGTTATCTGACCAGATGTTTCGCCGCTCGGCGGACCCCGGCGCCCTCGCTACTGGCTGGGTAGGGCCGTGGCGAGGCAACTAACGCAGAAATAGCTTACGCCACCAGGGTACGAAAACCTTTGATTGCAGGGCCGTATTTTTTTCTCTGGGGTCGAGGGGCCCGGCCCCCCCACCCCCCTCGAGCTCCATTTTTTGTCCTCTGGGTAGCCAGACTCCGAAGATTTTAAGGGGCATCCCACCCTTTGAGAATTCTACCTGTAAACGCACTTTTCCAACGGGAAACGGAGTCACCTGTGCCTAAAGCTAAAAGGTCACCATTATTTTTGGGTTAACCCAATTGGGTCAGGCCTTGGACGTATTCAAACTGTTACTAAGTACTCGTATAACTGAGCTTTATTTGCGAGAGAATCGGTGAAGACTGGGGAATACGCTTCATTTGGGAGCAGGGGCTAGCTCACGAAACGCGCAATACGGCTCAAGACCCCGTGGCCTTCCAACTTGGTGTTCAAAGTGAAGCAGAGAATAAGATGAAGCTGGCGGCAATGATATAGAGCGACAGCGCCCGTACTCCATATGGCGGTCAACGCTGGGCGTTCCATCTTGATATGGCAATTGTGGAAACCAAACAAATCATGATTTTTATTATTCTTAATTAATTTTTATTTTTATTTTTTTTTTTTTTTTTGGGTAAAGCAGACTTTTTTACAGCTTTTTGTGGCACATTCACAGCACCTTTATACCAGCATTTACTAAGCATTCCCTTTGCAATTTAATTTCCACATTTCAATAATCTCCTGTACTCCGTCACTGGTTGTTACCGATTAAGTAGTCGGGCTCCATCGTCGCACCGAGGCTGAGTGGACGGCCCCGGCTCCCAAGGGCCATAAGAAGGCGACGCAAAACTTCCGACCGTGCGCTTCTGGGGTCGACCGCGGGACCTCCGGAAACGTGCAACCTAATATGGTACGCACTCGGCCTTGCTAGGGTGAGGCTTATATAGGTGAGGTTGGCAGGGGAATCCCACTTGATTTTTTGGCTCCCTTTCGTGGATGAAAGAACCTGGGTTTAGAAAGGAAAATCTTTTTCCTAACGCCGGTATTTTTGGTGATAACTGTCGGTCCCATTGTTCGAGCGTAGCAAATGGGTGATTTTACTCAAGTTCGTTTTCTGTATTACTGTGTGGTGGTTCTCAGGTGAAACGTATCCATGAGTACAGAAAAGACAACTGTTGAACGCCCTTCCACATCATCACCCTGTATAATAGAATCGAGGAACGAACCGCCAAGGGCAAATGGCACACCCGAACCATCATGATTGGAGGTAAGGCGCTTACGTTTAGGATTGGAAGGCCGGGCCTTATCTTAGGATTGGAGTCAGGGCTGGTACTTAGATGGAGGTAAGGGCTTACTTAGATTGGAAGGTAAAGGCTAACTTAGATTGGAGGTAAGGGCTTACTTAGATGAGAGGGTAAGGCTTACTTAGATTGGAGGTAAGGGCTTACTTAGATTGGAGGTAAGGGCTTACTTAGATTTTAGATTTCAACAAGGTCAATGCACTTCATTAGGGCGAACCCCATTCAAATGTATTATAACTATTGTTTTTCCCGCACAATCAACTTTAGTTTTTAAACCTTAAACGAACTTGGTGAGTTTTTACATAGTTTTAACAAGACGATTTTACATTTAGTTCGTATGTATGTTGACATTGTTGACTGTTGACTTCAAGCGATAACTATTGAACGGTCAGTCCAATTTGGTTCGGGCTTCGATTCGACTTTATCCTAAACAGATAAGAGTAGTTCTAGGAACGGCTGGCTTTCTTCTATCCTGTATTCTCTCTTCGATTTCGGGACGATAAGACCTCCATTCTTACAGCTCCCTCTCTCTCTCTCCTTAAAAAAAGTAGAAAATACATGAACATGATTACTTGTTACCGCACAGGCAAGGCGGCTCCCGGCTACTACACGGCGAAGAAAATCATCAAGCTCATCTGTAGTGTGGCGCGAGTTGTTAATAATGACCCCGATGTGGGAGACAAGCTCAAGGTGGTATTCCTGGAGAATTACAGGGTGACCCTGGCCGAGCTGATCATCCCCGCTGCTGACCTGTCAGAACAGATATCTACCGCCGGAACAGAGGCGTCGGGCACCGGCAATATGAAGTTCATGGTGAGTGAAACACCCTGAATATGAGATTTGTTTTGTTAGGCCAGCCACTCACTATCAGGTAGATCTGACGACATGTTCACGTAATGAGATCTACCTTATTATTTTTTTTAAAAGATGAGTGTTCCACCGCCGTTTTTATTTCGTAGCAATGAAACAACTGCTACATTAGACGCATGTGGCCTGTGTCGTAGCATGCCCATCTCGTAGTATGCCTCTCATCAGATGGGCGAGAAGAGACACAATACTTCCCATTTAGGTGCTGGGTCAACACGAGAACACCAGAAAGTAACCCGTTGAAATATTTGCAATCGAAAAACGAGTACAAACTTTTGTCGATGGTGGGATTCGAACCCGGGACCTTCTGCATGGCAAGCAAGCACGTTACCACTGGACCAACCGTGCCCCCACATCCTTTGACCTTATTTGGTGAACGGCTCTCACGATAAAGGCAGAATTATGTCCCGACAAGAGATAATATCCTCGAAACCTTTCCGCAACTGATCTATACCTGCTCAAGTCAGACAGTGATTCAAAGAGCATAGCACATCTTCAAGATCCAGAGGAGTGAAATCACAAATTGATCTAAAATACTTTCACTAATCACGATGACCAAATAATTCGAATTGTCCCAATATAACCACGTTGGTTTTTCGAACACGAGAACATACGGCAAAACTGGGTTTTGACATTCTTTGAATCCTGAATGACTGAACAATAATTTTTTGTTTCTTTCATCGAATAAGACGGATACCCATTTTCGTGCCGGAATATTTTTAGATAAAAATTACTTTTGTACTTTATTGATGAGATTATGTCAGAGGAAGGTAGACAAGCTGGGTCCGTCCCTCCGGGATTTTTTTAGGCCGTAGTTTATTCGATCGTGGTTAAAGAATACCTATGTACCTACCTAATTTGTTTAATGTTCAGTTTATTATCATTCTTGATTTGATTTTTTGTTTTTACTTTCATGTAATGATTTAAAATCAAGACTACTTAGAGCCCGTTCTCCCTTTATTTCCAATATAATGTTTAAGTCACCCATCCATTTATTGGCCTTTCTCGGCGTAGCTTAACATAGGTGACGCTAAAACCGGTCTTAAATGATCGACTGAAGTGTTATCTAAAACTTTCTCGCTTTGAGTTCATAGGTCGTCGCGACAAATTTCGAGATCAGAGTTCATTTATGTGAGAAAATGTGAAAAAAATCCCCCCAAAACCAGTTTTTTTGTTTTTTTTTTGGCTTTATGGTTTTCTGGACGGGATAAAATCCGCCCCGGGCGGGAATCGAACCCGCGGCCTAGCGCTTACAAGGCTAAGCTAACTAGGCTGGCGGGGCAGGTTTGATAGAGGGAACTTTAACTGCCAAGTTCTTATCGTTCAGAAATCGGAGAGAAGGAAGACAGGCTAGGAGAAAGTTTCGAGAACCTCATTGATTAATTGATTGATTAACAAATCAACGGGTAAAACCCATGTATCTTATTTGTTTAGGATAAAAATAAAGGGGCAAAAAACCAGTAAGACCTTTAATTTGATATATAGGTCGACCAGGTTTGGATAAGTCCTTCTATGGGGACAGACAGACAGACAGACAGACTGACGGACAGACTGACAGACAGACACCGAAGCGAATACAACAGTCCGTCCACTATACCTTTTATTATTAGTAATAATAAAGGAAGGACGGACTAAAAACCAGTAGGTTTCGCCTAGAAGCCCCTGCACCTGGGTCAGTAGTGAATTAACGGAGGGAGATGTTCCAAATTATAGGCAAATATTTTGGGTGTAATACTGGTGTAAGGGTGTATTTTGGGTGTAAGTGCCCCTATGTGACAATTTTATTTCCTCGAGCAACAGTAATCACACGTCCCATTTTACATTTCCAGATTCTACCTATTCGCGGATTACGACTCCTACATCAAATGTCAAGACAAAGTTAGCGAAACCTACTTGGTAAGTAAGATAATGTGAATTTCGGGATCTCGTGCCATTGCTCCCGGATAACATTTTTTTTTTTTTTTTTTTTTTTGTCAATAGATTCCCTAGTTTTCTTCCAATTGTTGTTGTGGCTGTTGTATTTTTTTAAGAGGTTTGATAGAGGGAACTCTAACTGCTATGATCTTATCGTCCCGAAATCGAAGAGAAAAGGAAGACAGGATAGAAGAAAGCCAGCCGTTCCGAGAAAGAACCTTATCCGTTCAGGATAAAATCCGCCCCGGGCGGGAATCGAACCCGCGGCC
>NW_007378327.1:87796-124082 GCF_000475195.1 Diaphorina citri | reverse complement strand
TTTGACCTCAGATTTGGATTTTTCACAACTTTTTACGTAGGAATCGACCTTTTATTAATAATATTTTCCCAATTGCAATTCCTCCATTAGCAGTTATACAGTGATGTTACACCCCTTCTCATAAAGATTTCCTCTTGAGTAGTTTTGTTGTATGTTTCCCTCTTCCCCTTTCCATTATAGCGATAAAGAGGTCCTCTATTACACTGTTAGCATTATGGAACAACATATTCTAAGCTGACATATTTTATTTTATGTCCCCACAAAGACATAAACCAAAAGGCCTTCATACTCACCAGATATGTAGATGGAAGATGAAAAATAAATTATAGATGGGAGAAAAAGGGAGAGGGAAAGAGAAAAAGAGGAAGAAAGAAAAATGGAGGGAGTGAGGAAAGAAACCTACCTTGTTGTAATACCAACCACACATAGTAGACATATCGAACATAAGAATATCATGCTTTGTATTTTGATTTCTGATAATTCTAGGTAACTATGTAGGTTTGATAAAATGGTGTACTCAACCACCCTGTAATCTATAATATGATCACCAGAGATCACATATACACATCTAAATCAGGGGTTTCCAACTTCCATGTGTATGCGGGCCACATGCTACATTGGAAAGTACTTTGTGGGCCACATAGGTATGTACATTGGGGAGCATTTTAGGACCCCCCTCCAACAACTTTTCAGTAATGCAGTCTGATGGTATTTTGAACGCCACAGGCGCAATTTTTCAAAAAATGTTCTCCTAATTTTTTACATTTAGGTAAGTTTGTACAAGTCCAAAAAAAGCTTTGCGGGCCACATCAGCCACATGGGGCCTGCGGGCCGCTAGTTGGAAACCCCTGATCTAAAATTTTCACAATATTTGTTTGTTCCACACAGAACAAGGAATATTCCATGCTAGTAGGTAAATTAATAGGACCTTGAATGGGGGGAAAATACTTAGGCAGGATTAATTTAAATTAATGTTCAATTAAAATTTTGGAATGATAATAGAATTAATAGGTACATGATAATAACAAATGAACCTAGTATTGTAGGTACTTATTTGTTAACATTATATACGTACAAATTATAAAGGGTGTCCCAATAAGAGCGCAAGATTTGATTGGATAATAAAGCATGATTCTCCGTGGAATAAAATGGACTTCTTAGATGATTTAAGAAGTAAGCATTCTGAAATTTTGTATGGAACAATAATCAGACAAATAACTTCCTCGACTTTGATGGTACATTTGTTTCCTTTTGACAAAATTTTTGATGACAAATTCAAGGAAATCAGGCTGTATCTCGTTGATGACAGAATTATGACTAGGAAAATGCTCGCGCAAAAGTGATAATGTGTCAATTTTATTATGCTAACACGTTGTTGAACAGTTTAAGACTCAATGATGACTAATTTTGATTTCAAACTTCAATGAACCACTAATGCCTTCCGTTTTTACGGAGGTAAACTTATTGAACCAGAGCTGGGTTCAAGCCTAATCCAGTACCACCTGAGCTTACTGTTCTTCTTCATTTTTATTTATGTTTTGCCATCAACAGGATCTGGAAATTGTAAAAAGAACCTCAATAAATCAAACTAATTCCAATCAAATCATATTTTCATGTGTTATCATGATTTTTATTTATTTTCAATTCAGAAACACGGTACAAATGAAAAGATAAACAAATATTTATTATTACAATTCAAAGTTTACACAGAAGAAAAGGACAACTTTGACCAGTAAAAATAAATACTACAGAAGTAAATTAAATATTCAAGTGGGATAAATCTATATGTATATTTAGTTATTTTTCAAAGATACCTAAGTATATTTAGGTAAAAAACAACTCATGGCTGAGATCACAATCTGAGTTTAATTTTAGTTTATTAAACTGACTGATAAATTTTGGATTAAAACCTACCCAATCAAAAATCAGTTTAACCCAACTAAGTGTTCTGTGGACCCAGCCATAAGTAAAGAACTTAAAGACTTAAAAATAAATGTATAATAGGTACAAAATATTAAAGGAGGGTAAGAGATGGAACAAAATGAAGAGGTACCTGATAAGGATAGAAAAAAAAATTTTTTAAACCGAGATTAAAGTTCACTTTGCCAGCCTAGTTAGCTTGGTTGGTAGCGCGTGTCGTACAGTAACATCTGGCAACACTGTGGAGTTGTTGAGGTTAGTTGAAAATCTAACTAGAGTTACTAGATAGCACATTGTGACTTTTGAACCTGACTGTAAAATGTTAAGATGTCTTCTTTGTAATAATTGTGTTAAATGTTAATAAAGAATAAACGTGATTTGTGTAATTGAAATAAAGCTAAAGAAAGGATTGTTTTAATTTCCCCCTCACGACAGCGCGTCTGCCTAATAAGCGCTGGGCCGCGAATTCGATTCCTGCCCGGGGCGGATTTTATCCTTCTCAAACAAAAAAATCACTTTGTGGAACCGCCCTGAATAATGCCCAAATTCCCTGAGCAGCTAAAAATTTCCCTTTAAGGAGGGAAATTTATTTACGTGTGGCAACACTGGTGATCATGCATAAATGTTGTATTATGTAGTTTCTGAAGGCGCAATATATATTATGCTATTTATGCTAATCGAACGATACGAGTGTTTCCGTTTCCGTTGTCTGACAGCCAATGTAGCGACCAGAAGCGGCATTACCGAGGTTCTGCAGTATAAAAATATAATAAATTGAAATAAGGAAATTGATTTCAAATAAGGCACTGGTAATGCTGTGATGAGCAGGGCTGTAGGACTCTGTAAATACATCAACAGCCTTTTTCTGGGGTTATAAACTTCAATGAACCACTAATGCCTTCCATTTTTACGGAGGTAAACTTATTGAACCAGAGCTGGGTTCAAGCCTAATCCAGTACCACCTGAGCTTAATGTTCTTCTTCATTTTTATTTATGTTTTGCCATCAACAGGATCTGGAAATTGTAAAAAGAACCTCAATAAATCAAACTAATTCCAATCAGTTATAAACTTCAATGAACCACTAATGCCTTCCGTTTTTACGGAGGTAAACTTATTGAACCAGAGCTGGGTTCAAGCCTAATCCAGTACCACCTGAGCTTACTGTTCTTCTTCATTTTTATTTATGTTTTGCCATCAACAGGATCTGGAAATTGTAAAAAGAACCTCAATAAATCAAACTAATTCCAATCAAATCATATTTTCATGTGTTATCATGATTTTTATTTATTTTCAATTCAGAAACACAGTACAAATGAAAAGATAAACAAATATTTATTATTACAATTCAAAGTTTACACAGAAGAAAAGGACAACTTTGACCAGTAAAAATAAATACTACAGAAGTAAATTAAATATTCAAGTGGGATAAATCTATATGTATATTTAGTTATTTTTCAAAGATACCTAAGTATATTTAGGTAAAAAACAACTCATGGCTGAGATCACAATCTGAGTTTAATTTTAGTTTATTAAACTGACTGATAAATTTTGGATTAAAATCTACCCAATCAAAAATCAGTTTAACCCAACTAAGTGTTCTGTGGCCCCAGCCATAAGTAAAGAACAGACTTAAAAATAAATGTATAATAGGTACAAAATATTAAAGGAGGGTAAGAGATGGAACAAATGAAGAGGTACCTGATAAGGATAGAAAAAAAAAAACAAACTGATAAATGTAGAATAATAAAACAGAAGTCCAAATATGTGTAGAATTAAGTAAAGAACTTAAATAAATGTATAATAGGTACAAAATATTAAAGGAGGGTAAGAGATGGAACAAAATGAAGAGGTACCTGATAAGGATAGAAAAAAAAAAACAAACTGATAAATGTAGAATAATAAAACAGAAGTCCAAATATGTGTAGAATATAAGAATAAGTTATTTTATGGGAAAAAAGAAAAGCAAACTAATCTGCAAAATATTCAAAAATTCTGTATTTTCATCTCCTCCAAATAAAATTTTAAACAGACAACGAGTCTAATAAAATAATTATTTAAATATTTTAAACTAGATAGTCTATAGTGGCTTTGAGAATTAGGCCAAAGTTGTTATTATGTCATATGAGGCATGCAAGTCTAGTTTCTGGTTTCCACCCAATAACAAACATGTTTGGCCAAAAGTTTCTAAGAATTATGTTAGATATATTAGCAATAACAAACATGTTTGGCCAAAAGTTTCTAAGAATTATGTTAGATATATTAGTATAATTAAACTGAATAAACTGATCCAAAATATTAAGTGGCTTTGAGAATTAGGCCAAAGTTGTTATTATGTTGTATGAGGCATGCAAGTCTAGTTTCTGGTTTCCACCCAATAACAAACATGTTTGGCCAAAAGTTTCTAAGAATTATGTTAGATATATTAGTATAATTAAACTGAATAAACTGATCCAAAATATTACTCATTGTCATTTCTTCACCTGTTTCATTAGTTAGGATCAATCTCATCAATCACTTGCAGTTACCTCTAGTAGATATTTTCATAATTAGCATGGCACACTAAATCAGAAAACTTTCATTATTTTAAATAAGAAAATATTAAGGAATGTTTGGAGGAAATACAGAAGTATGTTTCCCAGGAAACATAATAAAATTATTACAGTACAACCAAATGTAATGAAATGTAGACATACCCAACTAACTTGAGTTAAGGTAATGCTAATGAAAATCAATGAAACCTCTGTACGGAATATAAAATAGAATACAAGTCACAGAGAAGTTGGATGCTATCTCAGTATGGGTTAGATCTTCCTGTACCATTTTTTGTTGGGTTATTACGGTTTTTATTAAAATTACTTCTTCTCTGAACTCCAGTGGTTTGAATGTTGGCATAGTTAGGGCCTTGAGGAACACCACCAAACCCTCCAGAATTTCCACTACCACCACCACTACTTCCTCCCCCCAGTAGATCGGATAATCCTCCTAGTGCACTCAGACTAGTGAGTGCATTTAGAGCACCAGGCTTTGTAAGAATCTGGGCAAGTTGAGGTAAAGCAGCAGCCAGGGGATTGCTAGCATTCAAACCAGCTAGAGCGCATTTAGAGCACCAGGCTTTGTAAGAATCTGGGCAAGTTGAGGTAAAGCAGCAGCCAGGGGATTGCTAGCATTCAAACCAGCTAGAGGAGCAGATGATGGTAAATTATTGTCGGAGGAAAAGTCATCCATGTTTGATTCTCCACCACCTTCACCATTCAGATTGGCTCGCAATAGTTCTACACTCATATTGATGAGATACTGGGCAAGGGCTATAGCATCAGGTGTCCCAGTCATTGTGATGGTCCTGTCATTAGAATCCTCTTCTTCTTCAGATGATTTTGATATTCTGATCATGGCTCCACTAATCTTTCTGATTTCAAATATTTTGGTACCACCTTTTCCAATGACAGCTCCAATGAGTTCATTTGGTACAGTCATTTCTTTAGTTATCTGGTTTTGCTGTTGGTTAGTTTTCTGACTTGGACCATCTCTGTTATTGCGATTATGTTGGTTCTGATTCTGATTTTGATTTCTGGGCATATGGTTGGTTTTCAATTGACTACTGGCCAGAGCTGCAAGAGCAGCAGCATTCAAACCACCTCCCATACCACCTCCTGAGTTTCCACCTAGACCTAAAGCTGCAAGACCAGCAAGTGGATTATTCCCCATGTCTGGGGCACCCATTAAACTATTCTGCATACCAAACTGGTTACCAATTAGACCAGGACCACCTGCATTCTGTGGCAATGGTCGGTAGGGAATGGTAGCACCCTTGGGAGGAGAGTCAACCATGATTAAACAAATCTGATAAATTGCTTGAGTCACAGCATCTGGAACACCTTTGATGTTGACTTCCCTCTCAGTAGAGTTAGGTAGCATATCTGATGCCACATACACAGATGCACCACTTGTTTCCCTGATGGTTTTAATCTGAGAACCTCCTTTACCAATAATTGAACCACACTGGGATGCTGGTACAATCAGACGTAGCTGTATTAGCTGTGATTCCCCATTGCCTCCCAGGTGTTTGTTTTGGTTCTTGTGAAACTCTTCAATGTTCTTGGTGATTAATGAAAATGCCCTGAACAAAGAATCCATAGAACCAATAACTGTAACAATTCTCTCAGGAGTAGAAGAATCAGAAATGTAAATCTTTGAGCCACTCTCCTCCCTTAGCTTCTTTACAGTTTCTCCACTTTTGCCAATAATACTTCCTACTTCTTTTCCTTGCATGATGTGCCGCACTGTAATTTGTAGGTCGTCATCATGTTTAATGTCTTCAGCGTCCATAGTGAACAGGATCGGATATCAGATGGATGGGGTAGAGAAGAGGTGAGCAAACCTGAGACAGGAGGGAAAGGGGGGGGAGGACAATGAACAATGAGTATTCAAGTGAGATAAGAATAGGATAAGCTACAAGTATTGGAAACTCACATTTGGCTGTGGAAAATGCTGAGAAACGTTATTTACTAAGATATGATACAAGGTGGGTATGTATGTGTGTGAGAGAGAGGAGTATCTAAAGTATTCTTGGCTTCTACAGGCATGGATAAGTTTAGGATGTAATGAATAAAAGGTGTCATTTCAGAATTTTCCAGAGTTGTTTGACTATTGATTTTACACAAGTTTAATAAGAGGGGAGGAAAAAAGCAGTATATCTATATACTTTACATAGTGGGCCCAGTACATATAGATAAGGAATTTGGTTTGATATTAAGTGGATCAACTAAGTAAAAATGAAACAAGGAAACCAAATGTGAGTTTCTTATCAACTCCAGTTTACTTAAGAATAAGAGATAGATAATTCACAAGGCTGGAATAAAAAAAAAATGGAATTAAAAAGTGACAAATTTCAAAGAGATGAATCAAGATAGATAATTCACAAGGCTGGAATAAAAAAAAAATGGAATTAAAAAGTGACAAATTTCAAAGAGATGAATCAAGATAGATAATTCACAAGGCTGGAATAAAAAAAAAATGGAATTAAAAAGTGACAAATTTCAAAGAGATGAATCAAGATAGATAATTCACAAGGCTGGAATAAAAAAAAAATGGAATTAAAAAGTGACAAATTTCAAAGAGATGAATCAAGATAGATAATTCACAAGGCGTACATATCATGTAAATTAAAATACATTTTCAATCTTTTTCTATTCTTGTACTTGAAAAAATAATAATAAAATAAAAAGCGAGCAGATGATACAAACAAAAATTAGAAATATACAAGGAGCTCAACTTCAGTGGAAATATGTATACCAAAATATGTATGTACGGTATTTTTTCATTTTTTTTTTCCCTCGTAGGTTGTACCTTCAAAAGAGGAAGTAGTGGAGCGAACTCAGGATTGACGAGCGAAACCCCGACACTAGCGCTCAGGATTCGACGAGTCCTTTTGGAACTAGCCAATCCGGGATTGCGAGTTGTTTAGAACCGGCCATGAGTGTCTGTTCACCCACGGAACCGCCCTGAATGATGCCCAAATTCCCTGAGCAGCTAAAAATTTCCCTTTAAGGAGGGAAATCTGGTGATCATATTAAATTTTATGATTTATGTCGGGATGGTTGCATAAATGATAAATGTTGTATTATGTAGTTTCTGAAGGCGCAATATATATTATGCTATTTATGCTAATCGAACGATACGAGGGTTTCCGTTGTCTGACAGCCAATGTTGTACCCATGGAAAAAACATGGAAACTACCTACCATGTATGTTATCTATTGTTCATCAATTCAAAGCTCAAAGGAAGCGTCCCTGAGATATCTACAAAGGTACATTGAGGCAAAATCAATAGGGAAGGACTAGGCAGAAAGAAAATTAGTTTCGCTGAGGTATGGTACGCGTTAGTGATGGGAAAAATGAAACTTTTCAGGGCTCCGGATCCCAGGTTTCGAAACGCTCTAAGGTTTCGGATCTGAGTTCCGAAACTGAAACCTTGAAACCTTCGGGTCCGTTACGTAACGAAGCAGACTTAAGCAGGGAGGTTTCAGTTTCAGTTCAGTAGGTATCGACATAGTTTGTAGTGCGCTTGCGCGTACTAGAGTTGTTTCATAGGGTGTCATAATTCAAGTTCCGAAACTTTAACTCAGCGGTTTCATGAAACCGGATCCGTATTCTCGGTTTCGAAACCGCGTTGGTTTCGAAACCGCGTTTCGAAACAGTTTCATGAGACACATCACTAGTACGCGTCTCTACCATGGTGCGACCATTCCCAAACACTCATGTCTGACAAGATGATAAGTACTCACTTAAAGAGCGTTTTCTTACTGCTCTACCATGGTGCAACCATTCCCAAACACTCATGTCTGACAAGATGATAAGTACTCACTTAAAGAGCGTTTTCTTACTAAAAGATATACTGGTAACAGAGACAGAATAAATTTACCTGTTACTTTGGTCCAATAAACACTTCGTGTTCTAATTTTCCTTTACTTTTTCTTGAAGGTGAGGTGAACGGGTGCTTTGCTTTCAGTAAAATTTGAAAAATCGATTCGGCACCTCCAACTTGCAACTTTGATTCAAAATGGCGTCTTGTATTTTAAAAACAAAACACTTTAGTTTGTAAATCGACCGCTAGAGGCCCGAGCTGAAAAGAAAAAGGTGTCTTCAGACGTTTTTTAAAAATTGTCACTACTTGAAGGTGAGGTGAACGCTGAACGGCTGCTGTGCTTTCAGGAAAATTTGAAAAATCGATTCGGCACCTCCAACTTTCAACTTTTGATTCAAAATGGCGTCTTGTATTTTAAAAACAAAACACTTTAGTTTGTAAGTCGACCGCTAGAGGCCCGAGCTGAAAAGAAAAAGGTGTCTTCAGACGTTTTTTAAAAATTGTCACTTTGATTGCTTTCAGGAAAATTTGAAAAATCGATTCGGCACCTCCAACTTGCAACTTTTGATTCAAAATGGCGTCTTGTATTTTAAATACAAAACACTTTAGTTTGTAAATCGACCGCTAGAGGCCCGAGCTGAAAAGAAAAAGGTGTCTTCAGACGTTTTTTAAAAATTGTCACTTTGATATTTTCATTATTTTCCATTATTTTTTTAGAAATTATTGATTAATTATTTTCAGAACTACGAAAAATTCTTTAATTTCAATTTTTCAAATATAAATAAAACAAATTTTGAAGCTCCAAATTCTAAAACTCAACCGAATGTCATTTTTCAGTGATAAGGAAAAACGGAAACAAACACCCCTTTTAGGTTTCATTTAAACGGTTCTTACCAAAGATATTTCTTGTCTAGCGCGAAATTTCAAATTTTGGAGCATATTTTCTTATTTCTTTTTGAGGTGCAAGTGGTTGTATTTTTTGTATTTTGTTGAAACTGTAGAAAGAAAAAAGAAAGAAATACTAGAAAAACCTACTCTTCTGCAATTCAAACTGCTCCCAGCTCCCACTCGTTTTATAACAAAGTCTTTAACTTACAATGAAAGTGAAATTCCATCTACAATTAGTTCCCATTGGTTAGAATGAATAGTGACATTTTTCAAGGAATGGAAAATCTTTTTAAGGCATGGATGTCTAGCGCGAAATTTCAAATTTTGGAGCATATTTTCTTATTTCTTTTTGAGGTGCAAGTGGTTGTATTTTTTGTATTTCGTTGAAACTGTAGAAAGGAAAAAGAAAGAAATACTAGAAAAACCTACTCTTCTGCAATTCAAACTGCTCCCAGCTCCCACTCGTTTTAATTTTACAATCAGTAACAGCTTGTGTGCAGACTGCAGACATTTTCGTGATATCTGATTTCCATCTCAAGTTCCTGAACCCATCAATATGGTGAGGAAGTTGAAATATCATGAACAGAAACTTCTGAAGAAAGTTGACTTCATATCCTGGGAAGCTGATAATAATCTTCATGAAGTAAAAATAATGAGAAGATTTGGAATCCAGAAGAGGCAAGACTATACAACGTAAGTATCTTAATTTGGTCAATGGAGCCTGTAGCACACAATACTTGTGAACATTTTTTAAATAACTTCAATGAACCACTAATGCCTTCCGTTTTTACGGAGGTAAACTTATTGAACCAGAGCTGGGTTCAAGCCTAATCCAGTACCACCTGAGCTTACTGTTCTTCTTCATTTTTATTTATGTTTTGCCATCAACAGGATCTGGAAATTGTAAAAAGAACCTCAATAAATCAAACTAATTCCAATCAAATCATATTTTCATGTGTTATCATGATTTTTATTTATTTTCAATTCAGAAACACGGTACAAATGAAAAGATAAACAAATATTTATTATTACAATTCAAAGTTTACACAGAAGAAAAGGACAACTTTGACCAGTAAAAATAAATACTACAGAAGTAAATTAAATATTCAAGTGGGATAAATCTATATGTATATTTAGTTATTTTTCAAAGATACCTAAGTATATTTAGGTAAAAAACAACTCATGGCTGAGATCACAATCTGAGTTTAATTTTAGTTTATTAAACTGACTGATAAATTTTGGATTAAAACCTACCCAATCAAAAATCAGTTTAACCCAACTAAGTGTTCTGTGGACCCAGCCATAAGTAAAGAACTTAAAGACTTAAAAATAAATGTATAATAGGTACAAAATATTAAAGGAGGGTAAGAGATGGAACAAAATGAAGAGGTACCTGATAAGGATAGAAAAAAAAAAACAAACTGATAAATGTAGAATAATAAAACAGAAGTCCAAATATGTGTAGAATATAAGAATAAGTTATTTTATGGGAAAAAAGAAAAGCAACCTAATCTGCAAAATATTCAAAAATTCTGTATTTTCATCTCCTCCAAATAAAATTTTAAACAGAGGACGAGCCTAATAAAATAATTATTTAAATATTTTAAACTAGATAGTCTAAAGTGGCTTTGAGAATTAGGCCAAAGTTGTTATTATGTTGTATGAGGCATGCAAGTCTAGTTTCTGGTTTCCACCCAATAACAAACATGTTTGGCCAAAAGTTTCTAAGAATTATGTTAGATATATTAGTATAATTAAACTGAATAAACTGATCCAAAATATTACTCATTGTCATTTCTTCACCTGTTTCATTAGTTAGGATCAATCTCATCAATCACTTGCAGTTACCTCTAGTAGATATTTTCATAATTAGCATGGCACACTAAATCAGAAAACTTTCATTATTTTAAATAAGAAAATATTAAGGAATGTTTGGAGGAAATACAGAAGTATGTTTCCCAGGAAACATAATAAAATTATTACAGTACAACCAAATGTAATGAAATGTAGACATACCCAACTAACTTGAGTTAAGGTAATGCTAATGAAAATCAATGAAACCTCTGTACGGAATATAAAATAGAATACAAGTCACAGAGAAGTTGGATGCTATCTCAGTATGGGTTAGATCTTCCTGTACCATTTTTTGTTGGGTTATTACGGTTTTTATTAAAATTACTTCTTCTCTGAACTCCAGTGGTTTGAATGTTGGCATAGTTAGGGCCTTGAGGAACACCACCAAACCCTCCAGAATTTCCACTACCACCACCACTACTTCCTCCCCCCAGTAGATCGGATAATCCTCCTAGTGCACTCAGACTAGTGAGCGCATTTAGAGCACCAGGCTTTGTAAGAATCTGGGCAAGTTGAGGTAAAGCAGCAGCCAGGGGATTGCTAGCATTCAAACCAGCTAGAGGAGCAGATGATGGTAAATTATTGTCGGAGGAAAAGTCATCCATGTTTGATTCTCCACCACCTTCACCATTCAGATTGGCTCGCAATAGTTCTACACTCATATTGATGAGATACTGGGCAAGGGCTATAGCATCAGGTGTCCCAGTCATTGTGATGGTCCTGTCATTAGAATCCTCTTCTTCTTCAGATGATTTTGATATTCTGATCATGGCTCCACTAATCTTTCTGATTTCAAATATTTTGGTACCACCTTTTCCAATGACAGCTCCAATGAGTTCATTTGGTACAGTCATTTCTTTAGTTATCTGGTTTTGCTGTTGGTTAGTTTTCTGACTTGGACCATCTCTGTTATTGCGATTATGTTGGTTCTGATTCTGATTTTGATTTCTGGGCATATGGTTGGTTTTCAATTGACTACTGGCCAGAGCTGCAAGAGCAGCAGCATTCAAACCACCTCCCATACCACCTCCTGAGTTTCCACCTAGACCTAAAGCTGCAAGACCAGCAAGTGGATTATTCCCCATGTCTGGGGCACCCATTAAACTATTCTGCATACCAAACTGGTTACCAATTAGACCAGGACCACCTGCATTCTGTGGCAATGGTCGGTAGGGAATGGTAGCACCCTTGGGAGGAGAGTCAACCATGATTAAACAAATCTGATAAATTGCTTGAGTCACAGCATCTGGAACACCTTTGATGTTGACTTCCCTCTCAGTAGAGTTAGGTAGCATATCTGATGCCACATACACAGATGCACCACTTGTTTCCCTGATGGTTTTAATCTGAGAACCTCCTTTACCAATAATTGAACCACACTGGGATGCTGGTACAATCAGACGTAGCTGTATTAGCTGTGATTCCCCATTGCCTCCCAGGTGTTTGTTTTGGTTCTTGTGAAACTCTTCAATGTTCTTGGTGATTAATGAAAATGCCCTGAACAAAGAATCCATAGAACCAATAACTGTAACAATTCTCTCAGGAGTAGAAGAATCAGAAATGTAAATCTTTGAGCCACTCTCCTCCCTTAGCTTCTTTACAGTTTCTCCACTTTTGCCAATAATACTTCCTACTTCTTTTCCTTGCATGATGTGCCGCACTGTAATTTGTAGGTCGTCATCATGTTTAATGTCTTCAGCGTCCATAGTGAACAGGATCGGATATCAGATGGATGGGGTAGAGAAGAGGTGAGCAAACCTGAGACAGGAGGGAAAGCAGCGTCCATAGTGAACAGGATCGGATATCAGATGGATGGGGTAGAGAAGAGGTGAGCAAACCTGAGACAGGAGGGAAAGGGGGGGGGAGGACAATGAACAATGAGTATTCAAGTGAGAAAAGAATAGGATAAGCTAAAAGTATTGGAAACTCACATTTGGCTGTGGAAAATGCTGAGAAACGTTATTTACTAAGATATGATACAAGGTGGGTATGTATGTGTGTGAGAGAGAGGAGTATCTAAAGTATTCTTGGCTTCTACAGGCATGGATAAGTTTAGGATGTAATGAATAAAAGGTGTCATTTCAGAATTTTCCAGAGTTGTTTGACTATTGATTTTACACAAGTTTAATAAGAGGGGAGGAAAAAAGCAGTATATCTATATACTTTACATAGTGGGCCCAGTACATATAGATAAGGAATTTGGTTTGATATTAAGTGGATCAACTAAGTAAAAATGAAACAAGGAAACCAAATGTGAGTTTCTTATCAACTCCAGTTTACTTAAGAATAAGAGATAGATAATTCACAAGGCTGGAATAAAAAAAAAAATGGAATTAAAAAGTGACAAATTTCAAAGAGATGAATTGCAAGGAAACCAAATGTGAGTTTCTTATCAACTCCAGTTTACTTAAGAATAAGAGATAGATAATTCACAAGGCTGGAATAAAAAAAAAATGGAATTAAAAAGTGACAAATTTCAAAGAGATGAATCAAGATAGATAATTCACAAGGCTGGAATAAAAAATGGGATTAAAGAGTGGCAAAATTTTAAAGATATGGAAGAATTATAATCAACAGGAGCAAGGGTTTGGGAATTTAACAGTTGCTTTCATTATAACAAAGTCTTTAACTTACATCCGATCTCAAGGCTGGAATAAAAAATGGGATTAAAGAGTGGCAAAATTTTAAAGATATGGAAGAATTATAATCAACAGGAGCAAGGGTTTGGGAATTTTACAGTTGCTTTCATTACAACAAAGTCTTTAACTTACAATTGAAGTGAAATTCCATCTACAATTAGTTCCCATTGGTTAGAATGAATAGTGACATTTTTCAAGGAATGGAAAATCTTTTTAAGGCATGGAAAAGGCCAATTTAATAAAACAAGTAGGGAAATATTTAATGAAAGTGCAACAGAAGGCTGGAAAAAATCATAATTTCAGATGCAGAAACTAAGTAGAGCTGGAATAGTAAGAAAGATATACAAGAGCCAGGTATGAAGATTCTCAGGTTGCTCTTGGAGAAAAGAGATCAGTATCAGAGATGGATCAGGAAGTTCAACTAACAAAATGTTGCTTTTCAACAAGCACATTGTGGCTGTTCTTCATCAAACCCTGTTGTTGAAAGAACTAAGAATTATAGAAGTTCAACTAACAAAATGTTGCTTTTCAACAAGCACATTGTGGCTGTTCTTCATCAAACCCTGTTGTTGAAAGAACTAAGAATTATATAAAAAAAAACTGTCAAATATGTAACATTTAATTAGATACCTAAAAATAACAAAGATACAATACAAATTAACATGTTTAAAAATATTATGAATAAATAACCTGAAGATTTTACATTTTGTTCTGTGATTAATGATTACACTCCAACATTTTAACCAACATTACAATCAAAATAAAATGCACAATGGAGCCAGGTATGAAGATTCTCAGGTTGCTCTTGGAGAAAAGAGATCAGTATCAGAGATGGATCAGGAAGTTCAACTAACAAAATGTTGGTTTTCAACAAGCACATTGTGGCTGTTCTTCATCAAACCCTGTTGTTGAAAGAACTAAGAATTATAGAAAAAAAAAACTGTCAAATATGTAACATTTAATTAGATACCTAAAAATAACAAAGATACAATACAAATTAACACGTTTAAAAATATTATGAATAAATAACCTGAAGATTTTGCATTTTGTTCTGTGATTAATGATTACACTCCAACATTTTAACCAACTTTACAATCAAAATAAAATGCACAATGTATATGTATCAGCAACATACTTACTGCTGGGCTTTTTTTCTCAGTGGAATGGACCTTTTTTTAACAAGGCTTTTTGAGACTGGGGGCCACAAAGAAAGTTTAAGTAAACTCTGTTTTAAGTTTTATTCTCAGTTTAAGCAATCTAATTAGATATGCACAATGTATATGTATCAGCAACATACTTACTGCTGGGCTTTTTTTCTCAGTGGAATGGACCTTTTTTTAACAAGGCTTTTTGAGGCTGGGGGCCACAAAGAAAGTTTAAACTCTGTTTTAAGTTTTATTCTCAGTTTAAGCAATCTGATTAGATGATTTCAAAAAATTCTAGCCAACCAGATTGCTTACATTGAGATTAAAACTGAAACAGAATTGAAACTCACTTTGTGGCCCTAATTAGATGATTTCAAAAAATTCTAGCCAATCAGATTGCTTACATTGAGATTAAAACTGAAACAGAATTGAAACTTGCTTTGTGGCCCCCGGCCTGAGAGAAATCTCCACTGGAAATAAATTGATGTGTAAGTTGGCTTGTACAATACACTTTCAACCTTATGCTATTTCAACATCAAAATATTTGAAAATGCAAGGGCTCTTTCACATACAATACTCATAATTGCAAAAGATCAATAGTTCATTAGTAGGTACCCATCATCCTAAATATGAATATGGCTAACCCAAGCAGCCAAGGTTACCGTACCCATGGAAAAAACATGGAAACTACCTACCATGTATGTTATCTATTGTTCATCATTTCAAAGCTCAAAGGAAGCGTCCCTGAGATATCTACAAAGGTACATTGAGACAAAATCAATAGGGAAGGACTAGGCAGAAAGAAAATTAGTTTCGCTGAGGTATGTATCGGCTAATTTAAAAGCACAGATTGAGCTTCTGGCCATATTTTCACGTTAAACTTTTAATTTATCCCTGCACACTGATAGAGCAAAAGCAAACAAAATAAAATGATGATAGAATTGATTGATGAATGAAAGTGTGAAAACGATGTTGAAAACCGCAGCCGAACCGAAAGCCAAACCTGATTAACCTGATGCTGACATGCTGATCTGATATCTGATAACGGGATAAAGCAGTGTTGCCAGATGAAAAAAAAATATAAAAATTCCCAGCATGAGGAAAAAAAATTCCCTTCCTACTATACAAGTCCTTTTGGGCCCGGCCTAAATTATTTTTACCATTAAAATAGTTTTTTTTTTCAAACTAGTTTCGCCAAACAAATTTCGCTTAAACCGAGATTAAAATTCACTTTGCCAGCCTAGTTTTAGCTTGGTTGGTAGCGCGTCTGCCTAATAAGCGCTGGGCCGCGTTACCCCTATCAAACCTCAAACAAAAAAAATCACTTTGTGGAACCGCCCTGAATGATGCCCAAATTCCCTGAGCAGCTAAAAATTTCCCTTTGAGGAGGGAAATTTATTTACGTGTGGCAACACTGGTGATCATATTAAATCAGTCGGGATGGTTGCATAAATGATAAATGTTGCATTATGTAGTTTCTGAAGGCGCAATATATATTATGCTATTTATGCTAATCGAACGATACGAGGGTTTCCGTTGTCTGACAGCCAATGTAGCGACCAGAAGCGGCATTACCGAGGTTCTGCAGTGTAAAAATATAAATCGACCGCTAGAGGCCCGAGCTGAAAAGAAAAAGGTGTCTTCAGACGTTTTTTAAAAATTGTCACTTTGATATTTTCATTATTTTTTTTAGAAATTATTGATTAATTATTTTCAGAACTACTAAAAATTCTCTAATTTCAATTTTTCAAATATCAATAAAACAAATTTTGAAGCTCCAAATTCTAAAACTCAACCGAATGTCATTTTTCAAATTTTCAGTGATAAGGAAAAACGGAAACAAACACCCCTTTTAGGTTTCATTTAAACGGTTCTTACCAAAGATATTTCTTGTCTAGCGCGAAATTTCAAATTTTGGAGCATATTTTCTTATTTCTTTTTGACTTGTGCAAGTGGTTGTATTTTTTGTATTTCGTTGAAACTGTAGAAAGAAAAAAGAAAGAAATACTAGAAAAACCTACTCTTCTGCAATTCAAACTGCTCCCAGCTCCCACTCGTTTTAATTTTACAATCAGTAACAGCTTGTGTGCAGACTGCAGACATTTTCGTGATATCTGATTTCCATCTCAAGTTCCTGAACCCATCAATATGGTGAGGAAGTTGAAATATCATGAACAGAAACTTCTGAAGAAAGTTGACTTCATATCCTGGGAAGCTGATAATAATCTTCATGAAGTAAAAATAATGAGAAGATTTGGAATCCAGAAGAGGCAAGACTATACAACGTAAGTATCTTAATTTGGTCAATGGAGCCTGTAGCACACAATACTTGTGAACATTTTTTAAATGGATGATTGATATTGTAAAAATAATGAGAAGATTTGGAATCCAGAAGAGGCAAGACTATACAACGTAAGTATCTTAATTTGGTCAATGGAGCCTGTAGCACATAATACTTGTGAACATTTTAAATGGATGATTGATATCCAATTCTGAGGTATAAACCATGTAAAAAGAATTGAAAAGGTTAAAGATTTAATTCAAAAGATCTAGAAAGTCCAATTACTCTTACCTACAAACTTAACAAACAGATTTTTGTATGTACTTTCTTTGCATTTAATGTGAGTGAAATCCTGAAGTATCCCCTAAAATATTTTTCTGCATTTATTTCAGGTACAAAAAGAATTGAAAAGGTTAAAGATTTAATTCAAAAGAACTAGAAAGTCCAATTACTCTTACCTACATAACTTAACAAACAGATTTTTTTATGTACTTTTTTTGCATTTAATGTGAGTGAAATCTTGAAGTATCCCCTAAAATATTTTTCTGCATTTATTTCAGGTATAACAAGCTATCCAGACTCATCAGAACTCTTGCTCAGAAGATCAAAGATTTAGACCCTAAAGATCCTTTTAGAGTTGAATCCAGTGCAAAATTATTAGAGAAACTGTAAGTAGTGAGAAACTGTAACTTAAGTACCTAGTGATTGTATATCATTTAGTAACTACTCAAACCAACCATTAATTATGAGGGTCAAAATGTTCATGTGTAAATGTTTTTATTTGGTGTACATAGGTAATAGGTACACACATAAAAACTGTAAATAATATTTAATAATGTAAAATTTATTAATTGCAGATATCTAATGGGCTTGATAAGAACAAAATGGGATCTAGAGAATTGTAATAAAGTTACAGCTAGTTCATTCTGTAAGAGAAGATTACCAGTGGTCATGTATAGAAATAAAATGGTTCAGCAACTGAGACTTGCCACTCAGTTTATTGAACAAGCTCATGTTAGAGTTGGCCCAGAATTAGAGGGGGACATGATAGAAGGAAGCTAGCCGTTCCGAGAACGAACCTTATCTTCGCGCCGGGCGGCAATCAAATCCGCGACCTAAAGCTTCCCAGCTAACTAGACAATAACAAAACGTCCTTGGTGAATTTTGGTTGGTTTCACTTTAGGGCTATCCCAATTAAAAATGGGGCGGCAATCAAATCCGCGACCTAAAGCTTCCCAGCTAACTAGACAATAACAAAACGTCCTTGGTGAATTTTGGTTGGTTTCACTTTGGGGCTATCCGAATTAAAAATGGTCTCTATTATTATTATTATTATTATTATTATTATTATTATTATTATTATTATTATTTTGCAACATTTACAGCCAGACTTGGAGTTTATTTGAAAATGAAATTCCAATTCAGAGGTACCTACTCAAAAATATGTTGTACTTAACAGTAATTTGTAGATTATCTCATTAGTAGGTCTTGACCAATAAGATGTGTGAGATTATATGTATGTGTTGTGTAAATTCTAAATTGTTGAGTACAATCAAACTTTATTATTACTATTATGGTACCTAAGTCTGTACCTTCCTAACTAATACTTGGATTTTTTCCTTTTTGCAGAAACCTGGAAGATTTTGTAACATGGGTTGATGCATCCAAAATAAAGAAACAAATACTGGCTTACAATGATATGGTAAAGATTTTTTTTTTCTTCTTTTTTCACAAGTACCAACCTGGAAGATTTTGTAACATGGGTTGATGCATCCAAAATAAAGAAACAAATACTGGCTTACAATGATATGGTAAAGATTTTTTTTTCTTCTTTTTTCACAAGTACCTACCTATGTAGTATGTTTGTACGTTTGTAGTATATTGGATGTCACTTCCTATATGAGTCTTATATACCTGGAAGATTTTGTAACATGGGTTGATGCATCCAAAATAAAGAAACAAATACTGGCTTACAATGATATGGTAAAGATTTTTTTTTTTTCTTCTTTTTTCACAAGTACCTACCTGTACCTATGTAGTATGTTTGTACGTTTGTAGTATATTGGATCTCACTTCCTAAATGAGTCAATGGTCTCTGTCTCTCATTTATTTTTCAGGCCAGTGTGGAAGGCTTTGTTCAACATCTAGGCCTGAGTGAAGACCAGAGTGTACAGCTGATTCGAGATGCTGTCAAGTATGTGAAGGAAGCCATTGTCTTGGAAGAGAAACGAGATCCAGCTATAGCCAGCAGACATGGTGAGAAAAATAGAACAATAGAGTAGGTACAGGTATTAGTTTTTTTTTTTAGTAAGCTGTAGAACTGAAATGTGTGAAAATTTGTGTTGGCATTTCACCCGCAAAATGGATTATTCCCAATGTGCTTCATAAATTTCTTAATATGTATTACACATTTTCTGGGTACCTACGTATATTAAAATAGAATAGAATATAGCCTGTTTATCCTCCTGGGATAGGACTAAAAAGTCCCTTTACCCCCGCAGTCTAACCAAGGTCTCATATATGTTGACATATTAGGGGGAACATACGAGATTAAGTGTGAAAAATCTCCCTTTTATTTCAGTGAGGGTCGCAGGATCGCTGGGTTCGTACGGTGCATTCCTACACGATGGCTCGGAATATCGTGGCGACTACATAGACAGCACCACTCCTCAGGAGCTGATCGACTACCATAGGCCTCGCATAGAAGCACTGATACAGGGCGGGATAGATCTATTGGCCATAGAGACTTTGCCTGCCCAAGAGGAAGCCATGGTCCTGGCAGAACTCATCAAGGAGTATCCTGGCCTTAAGGCGTGGATTTCCTTCTCGTGTAAAGTAAGTTGAGGGAGGTAGCTCTGAGGCGCTTGAGTACCTGTAGTACCGATATCCCCCGGTTTTTTTTATTATTATTTTATACTAGTTCGAACTTTTCCGGAAGTATATTAGGTGGAACAGAGCACTTTGAAATAAATGCCACTACTGAAGATGCCATAACTGGCGAAACCCGGTCGGGTAAATAATAAATTAATTTTGTAAAAAAAAAAAAACTGAACTGTTATAATTTTCCCCAATTGAGAATAATTGCTTTGATAAAACAGGGTATTACATACTTACCTTGCTTAAGACTCTTACCTCGATTTATCACGAACACAGCTGAATTCCTCGATAAAAGATTAAAAGTCTTCCCAATATTTCTCCTAGGATGAAAAGCACACCTGTCACGGAGATAAGTTTGGACTGATTGCTCGGGACGTATACGCTAAGAATCCTGCTCAGCTGGTGGCAGTGGGAGTCAATTGTCTAGCCCCACATTACGTAGAGTCTTTGCTAACCTCGGCTGGTAATCAATTATTATAAATAATTTTTTGCTTTCTCATATCCGAGCAGAGCATAGTCTAACCTCATTTTACTTCAGTCAGGCAGTTCCTTCGCCATTCTGATAGATTTTTACTTTCTATTACTACAGTATAGCGGAGCTATACTAGTAATGAAAGTATTGCAATCGGTCCAAATTTTTTTTTATTATTATCAGGTATTTTTAATGCAAATTTGGATTGAGCTGAGAAGTTTGTTGTCCTGCTTTGAATTTCAGCAAAATGGCAGGGTCTTCAAGGTGATTTAGACCCAATAGAGGTCATTTTATCTAGAAGAAATCTAGGTAGGTATCTAAAAAAAAATTGTTGTCCTGCTTTGAATTTCAGCAAAATGGCAGGGTCTTCAAGGTGATTTAGACCCAATAGAGGTCATTTTATTTAGAAGAAATATAGGTATCTAAAAAAAATTCAGTCTCGTTATCTACTTGAAAAAAAAAGTAAAAACGCAAATCCGGGCGTTTGCATGAGCTTTGTATGGTCTTGTCAGATAAATTTGTACGTGTGTGGGCGGCTGTTATGCGCAGTCGCCGTTTACTTGTAAACGGAACTTTGCGCAGTCACAACATGGAGGAACCGCGGGTATTTGAACCGAGCTTGATCGTGTAAATAGAGCTTGTGTTTTTGCGTTCTTATCAGTTTTGCTGTTTCATGGAGGAACCGCGGGTATTTGAACCGAGCTTGATCGTGTAAATAGAGCTTGTGTTTTTGCGTTCTTATCAGTTTTGCTGTTTTTTTAACTTTTTTACATTTTTTATCACTAGAAGTAGAAGGTCAGTCACTAGAATTACCAGTCAACAATACGCTAATTTCAAGAAAAGTAAACAGCTAAGCAAAATCTGATTTCAATTTGGTGTTAGTCATCACATCACCCGTCACCAGTGGTTAGTTGCTTGCACTTCAAATGGAAAGTAAAGAGTGAATTCAGCTTGCTGTCAACATCTTCAAAATACACAATCCTAAATACACTTTCAGGTGAGTACCTATTGTATCGTTGTAAATCAAGTGAAATTCCATCTACAATTAGTTCCCATTGGTTAGAATGAATAGTGACATTTTTCAAGGAATGGAAAATCTTTTTAAGGCATGGAAAAGGCCAATTTAATAAAACAAGTAGGGAAATATTTAATGAAAGTGCAACAGAAGGCTGGAAAAAATCATAATTTCAGATGCAGAAACTAAGTAGAGCTGGAATAGTAAGAAAGATATACAAGAGCCAGGTAGCTAAGCAAAATCTGATTTCAATTTGGTGTTAGTCATCACATCACCAGTGGTTAGTTGCTTGCACTTCAAATGGAAAGTAAAGAGTGAGTTCAGCTTGCTGTCAACATCTTCAAAATACCACAATCCTAAATACACTTTCAGGTGAGTACCTATTGTATTGTTGTAAATCTATGACAAATTTATTGCTTGAAAAAGCAAGCTCTGGTTGACTGAGTGTCACATACTGAGCTTGTATGCTGGAAGTCCTGGTTTTAATTCCCAGCATAGTCAGGCTTTGTGCACAGCCTTGTAGATAGTCCAATGGCTTCTGAGTGTTACACCTGGCAAAAACAAAGTCTGATCACCATGAGCTTTCAAGTTTCATGTTGAAGTGTTTGTTAAGCCCTGTGCATAGTTGCAAATTGTTTGGTGTTTGGGTGTAGTCTCCCAGCAATATTCTGAGAAGTTAAACTAAGTATGCCAAGCCCTGTGCATAGTTGCAAATTGTTTGGTGTTTGGGTGTAGTCTCCCAGCAATATTCTGAGAAGTTAAACTAAGTATGCCTAATAATAAAAGAGGATATGACCATGGGCAATCTTTTCTAATCATAGGCAATTTTTCAGTAATAAATAGCAACATTAACAATTCATGAGTGGTGTATACCAGTATACTGAAAGTGCTATGGTCTTATTGTCCCAGTCTTATATCAATTTTGGCAGCACTGAAGACAAAAAGAAAAGTATTGGGGCAAATTAGTGGAGTCTGTATCTCTAGCAATTCTGTTGAGATTTGGCACAGGTTGAGCTAAGCCATTCAGGCTTTAATTAAATCACAGAGTCACAGCACATTCTTGATGTTGAGATTTGGCACAGGTTGAGCTAAGCCATTCAGGCTTTAATTAAATCACAGAGTCACAGCACGTTCTTGGGAGCTGCAAAGATTCCATAGGGTCTTAAAGTTCTATTTGTAGCTAACAAATTATTTGTATGTTGAGATTTGGCACAGGTTGAGCTAAGCCATTCAGGCTTTAATTAAATCACAGAGTCACAGCACGTTCTTGGGAGCTGCAAAGATTTCATAGGGTCTTAAAGTTCTATTTGTAGCTAACAAATTATTTGTTTATTGTACTAGCTGCTCTGACCCATACTTTCTGTTATTTCTATTTCAGAGAGACGACTTTGAAGGATAAAAGATGAACCTGGACTATTCAAGAATATTGCTGGTCAAAGTGGAATATAACCAGAGAGTCTCAGGATTATTGGTTCTGATCACGGCCGTATTTAGGGGGTATGGGGGGCCTCCCACCTCTGGCTGTTTTTGATGCCTTTACTGTGGGTACTCCAGAAATTTGGACCACTGTTTGGGAGTCTCAGGATTATTGGTTCTGATCACGGCCGTATTTAGGGGGTATGGGGGGCCTCCCACCTCTGGCTGTTTTTGATGCCTTTACTGAGGGTACTCCAGAAATTTGGACCACTGTTTGCATTCTTACCCCCCTCCCCTCACAAAAATTATGGATTGGAGCCTGGTTCGCGTAGCTTGTAACTAATGCAGAAAAATATTGCCTGATGAATATGACTGCATTTCCATTAATTCCATCCTCCTCTCAAAAGTGTGTGTTTTTTTACGTTTTTATAATACTGATACAATGGGTGTAGATACAAAAGTCTACAGTTTGTAAAAATAATTTGACAAACTGAATAAAGATGGTGAAGAAGAAAATCAATTATTATAAATAATTTTTTGCTTTCTCATATCCGAGCAGAGCATAGTCTAACCTCATTTTACTTCAGTCAGGCAGTTCCTTCCCCATTCTGATAGATTTTTTTTATTATTATTCTAATTAGATGATTTCAAAAAATTCTAGCCAATCAGATTGCTTACATTGAGATTAAAACTGAAACAGAATTGAAACTTGCTTTGTGGCTATATCATTTAGTAACTACTCAAACCAACCATTAATTATGAGGGTCAAAATGTTCATGTGTAAATGTTTTTATTTGGTGTACGGCCTAGGCCAAGCACTCTGGGCTCCCATAGATCACAGGTTCATACCTCGACAAATAGCTTGAGATCTCAAAAAAGAAGGAAAAAAAAGTCCTGTCCAAGTTCATTTGCGTTAAAAAATATGAACAAAAGAAAGCACTATAAACCTATAAAATACACGAAACCTACATAGTTTAGTCCAAGTTCATTTGCGTTAAAAAAATATGAACAAAAGAAAGCACTATAAACCTATAAAATACACGAAACCTACATAGTTTAGTCCAAGTTCATTTGCGTTAAAAAAATATGAACAAAAGAAAGCACTAAAAACCTATAAAATACACGAAACCTACACAGTTCAGTCCAAGTTCATTTGCGTTAAAAAAATATGAACAAAAGAAAGCACTATAAACCTATAAAATACACGAAACCTTGTTTAGACTGCTAGGGCAAAGGGACTTTTCAGTCTCATTCTGGCAGTAAAACAGGGTATATTCTATTCTATAAATTACCTATTCATTATACCCTCCCCCTAATTCTATTTCATACAAGAACCTAAACTAACGTTTCCATGGTAGAATCAAATATTCTGAAAATGACTTAATCAACCTCTCCTCTGACTTCAGCCCATTCAACTTCTGTCCATCGAGCTGGAGCTGGCAGCAGCGGGCAAGATGCCATCAGGTACTACACAAATTCCATTCGAAGCTCCTCTCAAAGCCAAACCTAACCGATCCCTGTTTGAAACCTACCATGGGGTGTTCGTCAACGTACAGTACAACTTGAAATGTGAGCTGAAGAGGTCGCACTTCAATATCCTGTCCAAAGACTTGCAGAAAATCAACGAATTCATCTTAGAAAATAAGGTAAGAACGATAAGTTAACTGTATTGTTTTGTACAACGCTTATGGTACCTGAGATCAATCAATGTGATTTCTCAATTATTTAGCCCTATGGTATCTTAAGGCTAAATAATTAAGAAATCACATTGATTGATAAGTTTAACTTTGTTTTTTGTTTGTTTGTTTTTTTTTTTTTTTTTGTGCTAAAAGCATTATACTTCCCCTAATTTTTAATTTTTTTTTTTTTTTTTTTTTTTTTTTTTTTTTTTTTGTGCTAAAAGCATTATACTTCTCCTCGGCCCTGGTTACCGCGAGGCTTCACCGGAATATCACTCGCTACTGCTGCTACAGAACAACAGCCGTTGTAAACAACCGCTGCCGCTCCACAACAGCAAGCAGCAACTGAGCTCTTGTGGAAATCGAAAGATAGTTTAAAGGAATTTTAATTGTGTTAAGCATAAATGCTTGTCACAAATGTCGTTCCCTGCTTAATGGACTACGCTAAATTTCATGACTAATACAATTGGTTTGTCCCATTATAAGAACATGCTCAATAAGTGTAAGACTAGTCTTCATTTTTCTCCTTTACTATGTATAGGCCAGACTCAATAAATGTGGAGCATCTGGTACATCAGTGTTTGGACTCTCAGCCCCCCTATCAACAAAATCCTGACTACCTTGACACAGCCCTGCTCAGGTTACTTGAAAAAAAAAAGAAGAAGAAGAAGTCAGAGGGGGGGTAAGTCTTTTGCATTCAGTCAGCATTCAAAACATTTTACTGAGTTGGTGCAAAGTCACCCGGGCAGGTGCAAAGTCACCTCAGATGACGGTATTGATTTGAGCCTATATCTCACATTTCAAGTGTTGGGAGCCCTACTTCTGAATGATAAGTGACAGAGTACCTGATGCTTTATCTTGTCATTGTCTCTAGTTCTAGTTGCTTTATCTCAGACCTTGCACTACTTCATATTGAATAATGATACCCAAGAACTTCACTAAATGATGAGTGCTGAGGTGCTGATGTGATAATGATAATCCTACAATAATGTTCCCTTTCTGTTCTGTGAAAATTTGAATGAAGTAGTTAGGTACCTATTACCCACTTTTTTAAACTTCTCCCCTCTAAATAAAACAGTATTTTTGGAGAGGGAGAAAGTAAAAATCTCCTATAGATAGGTACTCAGTACATGGACCAAAATTTCATTTGCAGATACTCATTTTAAATTTTATATTCTTCTCAGTGTACCTATTTACAATCAATTGGGTAAGAAATTAGGACTTAGTAATATTTACCTAGGCATTGGGCTGAGTCTCAGACAATATCTCATTTGCAGATACTCATTTTAAATTTTATATTCTTCTCAGTGTACCTATTTACAATCAATTGGGTAAGAAATTAGGACTTAGTAATAATTATCTAGGCATTGGGCTGAGTCTCAGACAATATGAAAACTGGATAATAAATATTGAAGAGTGAGAGGTCTCCTCAGGATTCACTTTTGACATATTTCAATAATCAATAACTTTTGTAACATCTCTTATCAATCTTGTCATACTGAGAGACTATGCCAAAAAATAACCTAGTGTGACTTATTTGATCCACTCAAAATATTGTGATCGTCCCGAAATCGAAGAGAGGAGGAAGACAGGATAGGAGGAAGCCAGCCGTTCCGAGAACGAATATTATCCCATCAGAATAAAATCTGCCCCGGGAGGGAATTGAACCCGCGGCCTAGCACTTAGCATGGCAGTATAGTGGTTAGTAACTTTAGATTGAGTCTCTTGCACAAGCTAAATTGTACAATATTTATTTGCCAGTGAATACTTGGCTTGAAAATCTGAACCTTCACACCTACACAACCAATTTTTATCCCAGTAAATACATAATACAAGTCTTCATTTTTCTCCTTTACTACGTATAGGCCAGACTCTATAAATGTGGAGCATCTGGTACATCAGTGTTTGGACTCTCAGCCCCCTATCAACAAAATCCTGACTACCTTGACACAGCCCTGCTCAGGTTACTTGAAAAAAAAAAGAAGAAGAAGAAGTCAGAGGGGGGGTAAGTCTTTTGGTATTGATTTGAGCCTATATCTCACATTTCAAGTGTTGGGAGCCCTACTTCTGAATGATAAGTGACAGAGTACCTGATGCTTTATCTTGTCATTGTCTCTAGTTCTAGTTGCTTTATCTCAGACCTTGCACTACTTCATATTGAATAATGATACCCAAGAACTTCACTAAATGATGAGTGCTGAGGTACTGATGTGATAATGATAATCTTACAATAATGTTCCCTTTCTGTTCTGTGAAAATTTGAATGAAGTAGTTAGGTACCTATTACCCACTTTTTTAAACTTCTCCCCTCTAAATAAAACAGTATTTTTGGAGAGGGAGAAAGTAAAAATCTCCTATAGATAGGTACTCAGTACATGGACCAAAATTTCATTTGCAGATACTCATTTTAAATTTTATATTCTTCTCAGTGTACCTATTTACAATCAATTGGGTAAGAAATTAGGACTTAGTAATAATTATCTAGGCATTGGGCTGAGTCTCAGACAATATGAAAACTGGATAATAAATATTGAAGAGTGAGAGGTCTCCTCAGGATTCACTTTTGACATATTTCAATAATCAATAACTTTTGTAACATCTCTTATCAATCTTGTCATACTGAGAGACTATGCCAAAAAATAACCTAGTGTGACTTATTTGATCCACTCAAAATATTGTGAATATAAAATTTCAACCAAAAAACAATCAAATTGTACACCTTTTGAAGTGGAGGGAGGAGCACACGTTTTATTAATAGCAATTTCAGTACAATAACTATATCTACACACTTCTAAGGAGGTACACACACAACTTATTTTGAATCATTTGATTCAGAGTTTTATTAATATTAATTTCAGTGCAATACCTATACACTTCTAAGGAGGTACACACACAACTAAATATTGTGAATATAAAATTTCAACCAAAAAACAATCAAATTGTACACCTTTTGAAGTGGAGGGAGGAGCACACGTTTTATTAATAGTAATTTCTGTACAATAACTATATCTACACACTTCTAAGGAGGGTACACACACAAGTTATTTTGAATCATTTGATTCAGAGTTTTATTAATAATTAATTTACGCACACAACTTATTTTCAATCATTTGATTCAGAGTTTTATTAACATTAATTTCAGCACAATACCTACACACTTCTAAGGAGGGTACACACACAACTTATTTTGAATCATTTGATTCAGAGTTTTATTAATATTAATTTCAATACAATACCTATACACTTCTAAGGAGGGTACACACACAACACACACAACTTCTTGATTCAGAGAAGCACACATGGCAGAGCTGTACCTGATAGACGGAGGATTTTCCTCGCAACTCAGCAAACATGTGGGCGAGGATAATGTCACTGAAAAAGACAATCCTCTGTGGTGCTCCGCGTTTCTGCATTCAAATCGTCAAGCTGTGATCGACACGCATCGGGACTATGTGCGAGCTGGCTGTGACATTGTGACTACCAACACCTATCAAGTAAGTATAATATCGGATTATCATAAATTAATAGAATATTCCCTGTTTATACTGCCGAAATGAGGTACCATACAATTCCTGACCAGCACTAAAGTCCAGCAACAACATCGTGGAAAAATATTGGGGTGCAGGTGCACGTGGGAGAATAACCTAATGGCCAAGTTCCCGACATTTGAAAACGACAACAATACATATACTAACATATCTTGAGGGTATAATATCGGATTATCATAAATTAATAGAATATTCCCTGTTTATACTGCCGAAATGAGGTGCCATACAATTCCTGACCAGCACTTATAATATCGGATTATCATAAATTAATAGAATATTCCCTGTTTATACTGCCGAAATGAGGTGCCATACAATTCCTGACCAGCACTAAAGTCCAGCAACAACATCGTGGAAAAATATTGGGATGCACGTGGGAGAATAACCTAATGGCCAAGTTCCCGACATTTGAAAACGACAACAATACATATACTGACATATATTGAGGAGGGGAAACTAAAAATATTGGGATGCACGTGGGAGAATAACCTAATGGCCAAGTTCCCGACATTTGAAAACGACAACAATACATATACTAACATATATTGAGGGGGGGAAACTATGAAATACGCCGAAATCGAAGAGAAGAGGGGGACATGATAGAAGGAAGCTAGCCGTTCCGAGAACGAACCTTATCTTCGCGCCGGGCGGCAATCAAATCCGCGACCTAAAGCTTCCCAGCTAACTAGACAATAACAAAACGTCCTTGGTGAATTTTGGTTGGTTTCACTTTAGGGCTATCCCAATTAAAAATGGTCTCTCATTTATTTTTCAGGCCAGTGTGGAAGGCTTTGTTCAACATCTAGGCCTGAGTGAAGACCAGAGTGTACAGCTGATTCGAGATGCTGTCAAGTATGTGAAGGAAGCCATTGCCTTGGAAGAGAAACGAGATCCAGCTATAGCCAGCAGACATGGTGAGAAAAATAGAACAATAGAGTACAGGTATTAGTTTTTTTTTTTTTTTTCTTAGTAAGCTGTAGAACTGAAATGTGTGAAAATTTGTGTTGGCATTTCACCCGCAAAATGGATTATTCCCAATGTGCTTCATAAATTTCTTAATATGTATTACACATTTTCTGGGTACCTACGTATATTAAAATAGAATAGAATATAGCCTGTTTATCCTCCTGGGATAGGACTAAAAAGTCCCTTTACCCCCGCAGTCTAACCAAGGTCTCATATATTTTGACATATTATGGGGAACATACGAGATTAAGTAAGAAAAATCTCCCTTTTATTTCAGTGAGGGTCGCAGGATCGCTGGGTTCGTACGGTGCATTCCTACACGATGGCTCGGAATATCGTGGCGACTACATAGACAGCACCACTCCTCAGGAGCTGATCGACTACCATAGGCCTCGCATAGAAGCACTGATACAGGGCGGGATAGATCTATTGGCCATAGAGACTTTGCCTGCCCAAGAGGAAGCCATGGTCCTGGCAGAACTCATCAAGGAGTATCCTGGCCTTAAGGCGTGGATTTCCTTCTCGTGTAAAGTAAGTTGAGGGAGGTAGCTCTGAGGCGCTTGAGTACCTGTAGTACCGATATCCCCCGGTTTTTTTTATTATTATTTTATACTAGTTCGAACTTTTCCGGAAGTATATTAGGTGGAACAGAGCACTTTGAAATAAATGCCACTACTGAAGATGCCATAACTGGCGAAACCCGGTCGGGTAAATAATAAATTAATTTTGTAAAAAAAAAAAAAACTGAACTGTTATAATTTTCCCCAATTGAGAATAATTGCTTTGATAAAACAGGGTATTACATACTTACCTTGCTTAAGACTCTTACCTCGATTTATCACGAACACAGCTGAATTCCTCGATAAAAGATTAAAAGTCTTCCCAATATTTCTCCTAGGATGAAAAGCACACCTGTCACGGAGATAAGTTTGGACTGATTGCTCGGGACGTATACGCTAAGAATCCTGCTCAGCTGGTGGCAGTGGGAGTCAATTGTCTAGCCCCACATTACGTAGAGTCTTTGCTAACCTCGGCTGGTAGAGATGTGCCCCTCCTATGTTGCCCAAACAGTGGGGAAACATTTGATCCTGGCCAGAGAATGTAAGTTAAGCCTTTTTCTTTTTATCTATGATTTAGATAGGCCAATTTTTTTAATTTGGCCTATCAAAGTAATAGATAGCAAAGTATAAAAAATCACGAGAAATTAGGAAAGGAACTGAGGGAAAAGTGGAGTTTTTATAATTTCTCTTTTTTAGCTATTTGTAAATTATTTGGGCAACTTTTTTTAATTTGGCCTATCAAAGTAATAGATAGCAAAGTATAAAAAATCACGAGAAATTAGGAAAGGAACTGAGGGAAAAGAGGAGTTTTTATAATTTCTCTTTTTTAGCTATTTGTAAATTATTTGGCAACAAACAAAGATCATAGAGAATTAGAGATGGAAAAATATAAATCTCTCTTCCCTTTCCAGATGGATGAACAAGGACTCCGTACCTTCTGTGGACACTTATGTACCTCGCTGGCTTGACACAGGGGTTAAATACGTAGGCGGATGCTGCAGAACTAACGCCGACGATATGAAAAAGTTCCGAAAAATCATCGATGAACGGATTTTGACACGATTAAAACAGTGAAGCACTTGGGTTCCTTCAAAGCATTTGCACATACGTTCCATTTTGTTCCTGAATCTGCCATAAATTCAGACAATGTCAGTTTGAAAGACGTGAAGATATTTTGTGTAACACCGGGGATTTGAGATGAAACTAGGTACATTTTATATTTTCATCTTATCTGTTATTCTCAGAATATTATCACTGTACCTACCCATCTATTAACATCAAAGTCAAACTGGAAGTAGGTACTTAGGATACTGAGAATTTCAAAGTTATACTAGGCACATATCTAATCCCCATGTGTTACTCAACACCGGGGATTTGAGATGAAACTAGGTACATTTTATATTTTCATCTTATCTGTTATTCTCAGAATATTATCACTGTACCTACCCATCATTAACATCAAAGTCAAACTGGAAGTAGGTACTTAGGATACTGAGAATTTCAAAGTTATACTAGGCACATATCTACTCCCCATGTGTTACTCGGTTATTGCTCTACTATGTATAAGTAATACATACTTCATTATCATGGTTATTAAATAACCTGATTCTTAACTACTCCCTTTTGTGAGTTCAATTTTATCTTACTGAAATCCAAAGTTTTCCATATCAGTGCAATGTGTATTATTATTTTTTAAATTTAAAGTCAAAATTTTGAGCCTTTCTTATAAAGAAACTCCCCCTCAAACGAAAGTAATTATCTCCTTTTTACCTTCCCTTTTTAAGCATTTTGTAGACTTTTTGATATAAAGTTCTGATACGCAGCTGCCTTATTATTATTGAGAGTTATATTTTTCGTTGCAGGTATTCGTTTATTTTATTTTCCTAATTTTCTGTAAGTAGTACAAACTATTATGTTGGATTTAATTTGACAGTTTCATTTTATTTTACGATATTATTATTTTATGTTCAAAACATTTTAAGTTTAAATAAAACTTCATTACTCTACATTGTGATTAAATAATCTGTTATTTTATTGCGTGTATTTTTCAGAGACTACATGTACCCTCAACCTATTGAATTCTTTTCTAACTTTGGTAGGATAATTCGCTATGCTTGAATTTTTTCTCACCTTACCCTGGTAAAGCCAATGCACTGCGTCAGGGGATACCCGCGTGATGATGAAGGGAAGTGTATTGATCCAGAGGACGAGGTTAGAGGTTAGACCCTGGTAAAGCCAATACACTGCGTCAGGGCGCCAGCCTAGTTAGCTTAGTTGGTAGTGCGTCTGCCTTGTAAGCGCTAGGCCACGGGTTCGATTCCCGCCCGGGGCGGAATTTATCCTGATGGGATCATGTTCGTTCTCGGAACGGCTGGCTTTCTCATATCCTGTCTTCCTTCTCTCTTCGATTTCGGGACAATGAGACCATAGCAGTTACAGTTCCCTCTGTCAAACCTCTTAAAGGAATACTGCGTCAGGGGATGTTCTTATGACCTGACACAAGTTTAGTAGCAACGGACCAGCCTAGTTAGCTCGGAGTGTAGCGTGCCTGTGCCTGCCTTGTAAGTAGTCGAATGCATTCGATTCCGGGGAGGACTTTATCCTAGATAGGTATTGTTCGTTCTCGGAACGGCTGGCTTTCTCCTATCCTGTCCTTTTCGATTTCGGAACAGTAAAACCTCTGTTTTTACAGTTTCCTCTATCAAGACTTCTGAAAAAATGTATTATTATTTTGAAGAGGTTTGACAGAGGGAACTGCTACTGCTAGGGTCTTATCGCTTATGGTCCCGAAATCGAAGAGAGAAGGAAGACAGGATAGGAGAAAGCCAGCCGTTCCGAGAACGAACCTTATCTCTTCAGGGTAAAATCCGCCCCGGGTGGGAATCGAACCCTCGGCCTAGCGCTTACAAGGCGGAAGCTCTACCAACAGTACCAACCAAGCTGACCAGGCTGGCTATTCTTTACATTATTTTTCATTTGTATTCTTTTCAGGCTATTCCCATCGACAGCGTGAACCAAGTTCCCGTCAAGTTTTCCATAACTCCAGAATCTTTAACCAATGCCCGCGATAAGTTCAACATTCCCCGATTCCGGATTTCCGGACATTTGGATTCGACAGAGTGCTCTGTGGTGCGACCTTTTACTGGAGAGGTAGGGTAATAAATAAATAAATAAAAAACAGGTTTTATAGAGGACTTTCTCGATTTATATCTGTCGCTCCCAGAAGTGTGCGACTTGTACTGCTCTCTCGTTTGCACTGAGCAGGTCCTCCTGGGTCGTTTAGTCTAATGGGTCGCAGACAAGGAGGTGGTCGTTTGTCGGTGGTTTATAACAACGGAGGCCTTACCATCCCGAAATCGAAAGAGAGAAGGACAGGATATTAGAAAGTGAGCCGTTCTGAAAACGAACTTCTCTTTAGTATAAAGTTTGACCCGGGCCGGAATCGAACTTGCGCCCTTATGATTAATCCTTAACCCATGGCTGTATGATTCGGTTTTCAGATCGTGATAGAACAGACGGAGCTTCCTATTAAGTCTGTAGAATTACAACTCGTCAGAGTGGAAACTTGTGGCTGTGCAGAAGGGTACTCTAGAGACGGTATGTTAAGTAACAAAAAGGGGATATATTTTGGCATATATTTTAAGTAACAAAGAGGAGATATAGGGGAATAAAAAGGGGATAGCTTTTGTGCCCTACTGGACCATTAGTACAGTAACGAAAAGGGAATGTGCTCTTTAGGTTTTGGCCCTATTGGCCTGTTTTAGGAGGGGTCGCTTTTTCCAAGTGACTAAGTTCATTAACATACTTATTCTCCATTCATGGGAATCAATGCGGAATAATGGAAGCAAGCGGCTCTGGAGAGAGGAGAATGGGCAGCTGCTGTGACACAAGGCCGTTAAGGCCGCAGCCAAGGATAAGTAAAGTAAGTATTCTTCTACATATTGAGTTTGTCATACATATCTTTTGTTTCAGCAACGGAAATCCAGAATATTCAGATTGGTGAGGGCAACGTGTTCACTGGGATCCCCATTCCTATCTACATGGTGTTCCCTAGACTATTCACCTGCCCCACTCTCATAACAAGCAACTTTAAAATAGGTAAGCAAAGCTTGATATAAGTGCAGTACCGAGACGGTATTTTCATATCTTCCTTTGGAAAAGAAAAAAGAAAAGAATCGTCTATTTCAGCTCTATTATTGTGACCTGATAAGTTTTTTTTGTAACCAACTTGCTGTTTGAAAAAATCGGTCTTTTTCTTACTTTTTTTTTCTTCAAATAAGGCGTTTAAACACAGGAATACCACGTCGTTCACGCCGGTTCTGTATTTTTAAAGCAGAAAAATAATCATTTAATTATTCTTCCAACCACTCAGTAATGTAGTGTTAATAAAACTCTGAATCAAATGATTGAAAATAAGTTGTGTGCGTAAATACCTCCTTAGAAGTGTGTAGGTATTGTGCTGAAATTAAGGGACCAATCTCAGTGGTGCAGTGGTTAGCGCGGTGGACTTTGGATCTGAAGGTTGGTGGTTCGAGTCCAAGTCGGTCAAACTTTATACTAAAGAGAAGTTCGTTTTCAGAACGGCTCACTTTCTTCTATCCTGTCCTCCTTCTCGATTTCGGGATGGTAAGACCTTCGTTGTTACATGTTACTTACAGTTTCCTCTATAAAACCTAGATTTTTTTTTCCTACCTCTCCAGTAAAAGGTCGCACCACAGAGCACTCTGTCGAATCCAAATGTCCGGAAATCCGAAATCGGGGAATGTTGAACTTATCGCGGGCATTGGTTAAAGATTCTGGAGTTATGGAAAACTTGACAGGAACTTGGTTCACGCTGTCGATGGGAATAGCCTGAAAAGAATACAAATGAAAAATAATGTAAAGAATAGCCTGTTCAGCTTGGTTGGTACTGTTGGTAGAGCTTCCGCCTTGTAAGCGCTAGGCCGAGGGTTCGATTCCCACCCGGGGCGGATTTTATCCTGAAGAGATAAGGTTCGTTCTGGTCCGTTACTACTAAAGGAGGGTTCGATTCCCACCCGGGGCGGATTTTATCCTGAAGAGATAAGGTTCGTTCTGGTCCGTTACTACTAAAGTGTGTCAGGTCATACATAAGAACATCCCCTGACGCAGTATTCCTTTAAGAGGTTTGACAGAGGGAACTGTACCTGCTATGGTCTCATCGTCCCGAAATCGAAGAGAGAAGGAAGCCAGGTGGAAGAAAGTTGACAGAGGGAACTGTAACTGCTATGGTCTTATCGTCCCGAAATCGAAGAGAGAAGGAAGACAGGATAGGAGAAAGCGATTATCGTCCCGAAATCGAAGAGAGAAGGAAGACAGGATAGGAGAAAGCCTGCCGACAGAGGGAACTGTAACTGCTATGGTCTTATCGTCCCGAAATCGAAGAGAGAAGGAAGACAGGATAGGAACACAGAGGGAACTGTAACTGCTATGGTCTTATCGTCCCGAAATCGAAGAGAGAAGGAAGACAGGATAGGAGAAAGCCAGGGGGAACTGTAACTGCTATGGTCTTATCGTCCCGAAATCGAAGAGAGAAGGAAGACAGGATAGGAGAAAGCCAGCCGTTCCGTAACTGTACTTTTTTAAGCGAATGCAAATATCAAGTTTTTTTTTAAAGAGGTTTGACAGAGGGAACTGTGACTGCTAGAGAAATCGAAGAGAGAAGGAAGACAGGATAGGAGAAAGCCAGCCGTTCCGAGAACGAACATTATCCCATCAGGATAAAAAAAAAAAACACATGTATTTTTTTGTTAAGAGGTTTGACAGAGGGAACTGTAACTGCTATGGTCTTATCGTCCCAAAATCAAGAGAGAAGGAATTTTTTTAAAGAGGTTTAACAGAGGGAACTGTAACTGCTATGGTCTTATCGTCCCGAAATCGAAGAGAGAAGGAAGAGAGGGATAGGAGAAAGCCAGCCGTTCCGAGAACGAACATTATCCCATCAGGATAAAATCCGCCCCGGGCGGGAATCGAACCATTTTAAAGAGGTTTGACAGAGGGAACTGTAACTGCTATGGTCTTATCGTCCCGAAATCGAAGAGAGAAGGAAGCCAGGTGGAAGAAAGCAGAGGGAACTGTAACTGCTAGTTATCGTCCCGAAATCGAAGAGAGAAGGAAGACAGGATAGGAGAAAGCCTACGATGGGAACTGTAACTGCTATGGTCTTATCGTCCCGAAATCGAAGAGAGAAGGAAGACAGGATAGGAGAAAGCCAGCCAGGTTTGACAGAGGGAACTGTAACTACTATAGTCTTATCGTCCCGAAATCGAAGAGAGAAGGAAGACAGGATAGGAGAAAGCCAGCCGTTTCGAGAACGAACATTATCCCATCAGGATAAAATCCGTCCCGGGCGGGAATCGAACCCGCGGCCTAGCGCTTACAAGGCAGACGCGCCACCCGAACATTATCCCATCAGGATAAAATCCGCCCCGGGCGGGAATCGAACCCGCGGCCTAGCGCTTACAAGGCAGACGCAGTTATCCCATCAGGATAAAATCCGCCCCGGGCGGGAATCGAACCCGCGGCCTAGCGCTTACAAGGCAGACGCACTACCAGCTTCTGGCTTAAGGGTTCAAAGTGCTTGGCACGCAGAACAGCACCTCTTGTCTCTAATCTCCTATTAAAACCTACATCTTTTTGGGCTGGCG
>NW_007378327.1:86868-87741 GCF_000475195.1 Diaphorina citri | reverse complement strand
CCAAATTACTCAAAATAATAATAATAATAATAATAATAATAATAATAATAATAATAATAATAATAATAATAATAATAATAATAATAATAATAATAAATAAATAAATAGGTAAACCTATTTTGTACCAAATACATAAGACCTTGTTTAGACTGCGGGAGTAAAGGGACTTTTCAGTCTCATTCTGGCAGTATAAACAGGGTACATAAGTATATTCTATTCTATTCTAAAATGGCTTGGGGTTGAGATTGCCACAAGTGGTTCCTAGAAAAATCAAGAAAGCGTCTGTAAGCGCTAGGTCGCGGGTTTGGCTCCCACTCGGGGCGAACTTTATCCTAAACACATAAAAGTTCGTTCTCGGAACCCTATCTATTCAATTTTAGGGCGATAAAACCTCCGTTGTTACGGGTCCCTCTATCAAACCTCTGTATAAAGCATTACTTTCCTTCCTATAGGATAAAGAAAGTAATAAGTTCAGGGACACTGATATTTAATACGAGTAATAGAAACCAATGATTCATGATGATCTCCTATGCTGGTTCCTAGAAAAATCAAGAAAGCGTCTGTAAGCGCTAGGTCGCGGGTTTGGCTCCCACTCGGGGCGAACTTTATCCTAAACACATAAGTTCGTTCTCGGAACCCTATCTATTCAATTTTAGGACGATAAAACCTCCGTTGTTACGGGTCCCTCTATCAAACCTCTATATAAAGCATTCCTATAGGATAAAGAAAGTAATAAGTTCAGGGACACTGATATTTAATACGAGTAATAGAACAAACCAATGATTCATGATGATCTCCTATGCTGTTCCCAGTGAGTAAGCGCCCAACGCAACACCCGCACCCCGTTTTTTTTTTTTTTTTTTTTTTTCGAAA